>NC_139931.1:15764474-15869474 GCF_963514095.1 Eutrigla gurnardus | reverse complement strand
TCCATGTCTTGAGTCTGTCAATCCAATAGTTCGGCTCGTGACCAAAACTCAGCTGCACTTTCGGTTTAGTGCTGATTAGCAAATGCTAGCCTGCTGACTAAACTAAGATAATGAACATGTTAATATGCTAAATATCATGTTAGCATCTTCACTGTTAGCATTAAGCTGTGTAAAGCCTCAACAAGACTCTTATTGTTATTTAAATGTTGCTTTATTCTATACATTTAAGTTAAAGTTACATTTTAATTTAGCTAGCATGAAGTGACTTCATGGTCCTTGGTAACCAGCTCTCTGTACAGGTACAAATGAATGAATATTGTAAATATAAATGTATGCGCAATTGTGAACAGTGAGCCAGTGGAGCTACACACTTGAGTTCTGTTTACTGTTTATCATGTATTTTCATGGGGCAGAGGGGGGTATGGTCAGAGTGTTTGGGGCCTGTCTTTGTCTTGTGTTTCTGTTTATTGTATGTTTTGTATAGTGTGGTGTGAGTGGGGGTTTGGAATAAAATAAGCGCAAGCTTCTTCCATCTCCCTTTCAAGTGACATGATTGTAATCGACTGTGAATGTTATTCTTTTTTCCCTTGAAATAAACAAACAAACTCTCCCAAATGATCCCAGATTCTCTCGTGTGAAACCATCCAGTAAAGCCAAAAGTAATAAAGACTTTCTCCTTAAAGATAGGAATCAGTGTTGCCTTCCAACGCCTTTGCAGCTTGGAAGGCAACACCGCTACAGATAAGCGTTCTTCTCTTTCATTGCTGTTTCTCTTGGCTCATCAGACTTGGACAGCCAACACATAGTTTGGACGCTGGAGCCTCTAGAAACTGACTCTTCGTGAGTGGCATATCTTTGGTCACGTTCATAGCCAAGCGCAATATTCTTCCCACACAAACGAATGCAAGGCATTCTGTCTGTCGAGCCTACAGTCAATAAGCTGTCAAAGCTCGTCATAAATCACTCTCTCCTGCCGAAGACAGTTGGAATCGTTCCTGCGGTATCCTTTTGAGAGAAACAAATACAGCAAGTCATCAAGCCAACGAGCGGGCTTGTTAGAACCTGTCTGACCTTTGTCACACTACCGTAATGAAATCTCTTGGATGAGCGTACTGGTTTTAAGCTTTTCTGGCGAAGTCTGAAGGTCCAACTGTACGTGAGCGAATGCATTCTCACGTACATTGTGTAGGAGGCCGAGCTGGCAGGTGACCTGGATTTCCCATCAGAGGACACTCGTTCCCAGGAAAGAGAAAGGGAAGCTGCAGCGAGGCAGTCAGCATATATTCCTATCTCTGATCATCAGCGCTGCGGTGAACTGTCATCACCTCCCCGACCGCACATCCAGTGATTTGTTGGCAAACGCGCTGTGAAAGTTCACGTGCTATTTGCAGAGCTCACTTTTCCTTCTGTCAGAAATAATGTTGCCAAATTCACGTACTCAAACACATTTAAAGAAACAATGACCGTGTCGTGTCAGCATAACCAACAGTGACAAATATAGCTTAGCAACTGTAACTTGGCACGATTATCCTGCCAAAAATAATTGCGATTTATGACAATAATCCTGATAATCATCAAAATATGCTTAAATCACACTGGCATCACTTTACCTCACATTTGGTCAAGAAACACAGTTTTATTGCCTCACACATCTGTTTTTAGTGAAGATCATTAAGGACAAATAAAACATGATGTTATATATTATTTTTAAGTCTGTTCTTTCTGATAATTCCTGGAGGCTATTCAAAAAAAATAAGGCTCCATTTTTCTCTCCTACATGACAGCTTTTGCAATTGCCTCGTGATGATGTTCACGATTATCCTTGTAATTGTTGTTTATTGCGATTAAATCCTATGTTGTGCATTTGTGTGTATAAGTGTGTAGCATGTCTGTCCTTCCATCAGAGCTTAGAGATAAATTATCATCAGTCTGTCCTGCTCAGTTGTATTCAGCAAACAACATAAAAAAAAGTATAAATCTGCCATTGTGAACTATGACAACATCTGTCAAGTACAGTTTATCTTTACGCCGCTGATCTGACGAGTTAAATGCTCCAAACCAAAGTGACTCGACTCGTTTCCTTCTGAATGGTAGAGAGGGAATCTGCTTCCCTTCTGTGAGAATCTATACGCTTACTTAACACTCGTCTTTCAACAAGATGCCATTAGGCTCAGCAACAGATCTGGGGCCAGTCTGCTTGACTTGCATCTTATATTGTCCATGTAATGTGTGCGCCTCCCGCCATGCAACACACTGTGGCGCAATACTGTGCGTGTGGGTTTGCATGAATTCATCAGAGGATAGAATGAAAAAGTGGGACCATCTGTCATTACAAAGCAAACGGCCTCAGCCAAACAAAAATACACGCTCACGACAAAACCAGCGAGTTGGCACAACTTCAACCGCATACGTGGCAAACCTAAATCCATCCACGCTCCACCTGTGTGTTCACAGGCTGTGCCACTGCTGTCCGAGGGGGGTCAGCGGGTCACGGGGTCACGGGGACGGCGGCCACGTTCTGGGACAGCGGGCCTCCGCGAACATGTGGAAACTGAAGGAGAGGCCAGGTGGGACCCCTGATGGCACGCCAACGGAGGAATGTATCTGTCAGCGTTGAACTTGTCCGACGGGGATCACCCCTGGAATGTGTTAGGATCACAGCTGTGTGTGTGTGTGTGTGTGTGTGTGTGTGTGTGTGTGTGTGTGTGTGTGTGTGTGTCATTTGATTATTTTAAAGGAAAATGGCTTTAGATGAAAAATTGAAAAAAAAAAAAACTATTTGTGTGCAAATGTCTCTCTTTCTCAGAGGGGTTGTGATGGATGGTGGAGGATGGTGGAGAACACCAGGCTCTCAAATGTAGCAGTCTGACCTCTAAATCGGGCACCCAAGGGCTCGTGGCCCCTGGGCCTCCTGGGACCAGTTGCTGCTTGGGTTCTCTCTACTCACGAGGGAGCAGCGGGGTCACGACATGTGGCCCAAACCACTTGCTTCAGATGTCAGGGGATAATTTAGTGCGGTGCTCTTGTGTCGCCAAATGTTACACCTCTGTGTGTGTGTGTGTGTGTGTGTGTGTGTGTGTGTGTGTGTGTGTGTGTGTGTGTGTGTGTGTGTCATAATTCGAATGATACGATCCTCAAATCTGAAAACATTTGTAGGTTTTCTTATTCCCCCTCTCTTTCTCTCGCAGCTGTTTGGATGTTGTGCCCAGTGAGTAAGCGGAGAAGTTTCAGTTTTACAGTTTTATTTTGTAAGGATTACTAGAAACCAGGTGGTTCGTTCCCACAAACCTCTGAGATTTCTCACGTTTATAGTGTTGGAAGGAGCTGCTTTCGCCCTGCTGGATATATGTTTACACACTGGATTGCGGAGTATCACTCACTGCCATCATCTGCCCGCTTACGTCACAGCAACCCGCCACTCAGATCTTTGTCATTTTTTCCACCCAATTTTCCCAGGAAGTTCTCTTCCAAACAAACTCCGATCATACCAGATGTATTTATCTCTGAGATGCCTCTGTGTCGCTTTATTTTTTCCTTTGGACGAGCTGTAACACGCTGTCAGAACACTGCCAGTCAAGATGAATACGGCAGATAAGCGTCATATCTGAGGACCGTAGGAGGGAGAGACCGGGAAGTCAACAGGACACAAGTGTGTCATACATACCGGTAGTGTCCTCTTATCTGTCTCCGGGCCCGTGCAGCCAATGCTCCTGCAGCTTCTTATTACGCCCCTGCGGTCGTGCAGCCCGAACCCCCCCACAATCAGTCAACATGGTATGTGCTGAGTTTCAAAACACAACATGTGCATTCCTTCCATCCTCAAGCCTCGTCTGACAAAGAACACGACACTGCAGGCAGACCGCCGCTGTCACTCCCAATACGAAGTAATGGTGGAAACGTCTACCGTTCCTTCCGCAGGCATTTGGCAACTTTCAGTGTGGAGGCGTGCAGAAAGAAATGCACCCTGAGGTCCGCAGAGCTCCGGTGCTTCCTGACCAAAGCGCAGCGTCACTTGCTGCGTGTCTCTCACGGCCCACTTGTCAGCGTGATGATGTGCGAGTGAGGAGAGCTGCAAACCGGTCAGTAAATTCAGCCAGCGCGTCAGCGCCAGCATCCTCGGAGACGGATGGAATTTAAAACGTTTCTTTGGCCGCCAGAAAACCCATCGTTATGATCTGTGCGAGAGCGCCCTCTGCTGGACAAAACAAGAAACTCTTTAAATAGTTCGAAATGAGTAAAACCCAAAACATTTCAGTGAAGCTGTGAGCACTTATTATTTTTTACATAACTCATACTGTGACGTTAAAGATACATAAGATAAACACGGTGTCCCCGTATAATTCACTTTAATGCAATAATCTGATCATTGACTATAAAAGAGTGTGTTTGGTTTCAGTACAGAAATGCTCGTCGCCTGAATGTGTGAGTCCCAGTGAGCTGCAACAGGAAGCCAGCAGCACAACAACAGGACCTTGGAAACATGTAAGTGGAATGCAGCCATGACTCATGTTATTAACTCCACCTGCACGCTCACTGTACCGGCTTCAGGTGTGTTTCTGTTCTCTTTTACATAAGTGAAGGTGATCTTTGTTTGAGCCTCGCCTCAGCTATGAAAGTGACTACTTCAAATAATAATACCTTCCTTGAGAAATGTTGTTAGCATGCATTGCATTTAAGTGCTATTTCAGTCAATGAACAAGGCAGCCTACCTTCAGTTGAACAATCATTTTGACAGTTAGCCTGCTAAACTCTTGAATTAATCCTTTAAATTCCACCTAAACTCTAAAATAATTTAAATATTATTAAAATAATTATGTAATTGGTTTATTTAACAGGAATGGCTTACATTCATAAACACTGTTGAATGCACCAGAGTACCACTGAAAGAATTGAGAAATGTTATTCGCATGCTATCAATGTCCAGTTTATAATCAAACTAACTTCAGAATGTGTCACACTTTAACAAGATAATATAGATCCATATCAGGCTCAACTGTTTATTGTGTTAAACTCCTTAATCCACCCTTACATTTCACCTCAACTTTAAAAACATCCAAGCTTGATGACATTATCACACAGGCCAATGTTTACCCTTTATTTGCTTAATAACCCCAGACTCAGTGAAATATTAGTGTTTGTTATTATTAGTATTAGTATTATACTAGAGCAGCCCTGCCCCCATAAATGTTATTTACTTTCTAAATGACTTTGTTTGTGTTGCTGTATGTATTTTATTTATGACCCACACACTGAATATGCCCTCGGTTCGTTAGATGCGCTTCACTTTGTCACCACACGATGGCGCCACACAGTCTGCGTGCCACGCTCGCTTCACATACAGATGCGTCGCTCCTCGTCCCGCGGCTCCACGCAGAGCGCGACGATGACCGAGGCGAGTCTCGCTCTCAGACGAGAGTGGGAACGAGACGATGACACACGGAGGTTGAACAGGTTGCGGTGCTTTATTGCGTTATGGAGCCCATAAATGATGTGTTAATGAGCGGATCAGCTCGTGAAATTTACACATGTAGGCCTATCCTCCCCCAAAACACACACACACACACACACACATACACACACACACACACACACACACACACACACACACACACACACACACACACACACACTCTCCCTCTCTCTCTCTCTCTCCCTCTCTCTCTCTCTCTCTCTCTCTCTCTCTCTCTCTCTCTCTCTCTCTCTCTCTCTCTCTCTCTGTGTTGCAGATGTGTCTGGCTCGGCACCTCTCCGTTGTCTGACTCTGTTTCATACAGTTTTGATTCATGATACCTTAAATTACACGTTATATTATTGTCCACTGCACTGCCAAGATTTTAAGGGAATCAAGATGAGGGAGGGAGAGGGGAGAGGGGAGGGGGGGGGGGGGGGGGGGGCATTGTGTGAAAACAACCTCAGCCTCTTTGAAGCCGTTTCAACCTCTCCCAATGAAAAACACGTTCACTTTTTATTATTATTATTATTATCACTCTCTGAATCATGCGAACGCCTTCAACTTTTCGCTGAGATAAGAAAACAGGTCCAACTGAAGTAGCCCGTATCACGGCTCCGTCTAACCCGGTTCCTGCATGGAGGTTCATTTAGCCGGAATGATTCCCCCCCCCCGGGCCTGTTCGGTTCCTGCCAAAACGGTGTTATTACACCGAGTCCTCGGCGGCTGCTCGCTCTTCCACTTATTCATCTGCGCTGCAAAACAAATCAGATCCCGTAACAATGGTTGTTTTTGTTAGATAGCAGCTTTGTGATTGGTGGAAACGTGTGCGTAATGTGTCCCCTGGGTGAAATTAAAAGAAGGGGGGTTTATTGATTTGAACTTTTCAATGTTTTAAAAAAAATTAAAAACAAGTGAAGAAAAACACCTGCAATCCGAGAGCCCGTGTACATTTAACGGCGCGTAGCTTTTATGATGGGGATTCTTACAAAGTGACCAGCATTCAGTTCCAGCTGCGTTATCAGCCCCCCCACCCCCCCTACACACACACGTCTCGCGTGAAGTTGGGGAGCGTGTTCTCAGCGCCGCGTATACCTTCAGCTCCCGCTCTCGTCTTATTGAAACCACACAACGCGCAACCGTGGGGCCTGTTTCCAATCTGAAGACATGCGTGATGAATTTGGGAAATCATCTGCAGCTTTGCTGGTACCGTGGAGCCCACCCAGTCCGGACCCAGTCCCCCTCTGCCCCGAGGTACCAATACGATTAGAGGCAGGAAATGTGGGAATCCCCAACAAAGGGCTCCATCATTAAACACAAACAACCAGAGGCCTCCCAACAATACCAAGAGCGCCCTCCTCTCCCCGACTTCTCTTTTATGTCTGAGCAAGTGAAAATCTATTACTTTCATTCCAATATCACCATTCTGCTGTCTGTCGCCCATTATTAAAGAGGATAATCTCAGCGGGGTTACGGCGGGTTTGGGTCGGTTCGCGGCCCAGCGGAGAACAGAGTGTAGAGTTTCTAAGCCAGAGATCTCAGGTAATGCACGAGTGTGCACATCAAATATTATTTCTTCTCCGTTTCCACACATGGTGATGTTTATCAATATCAGCTTCTACGTTTAGGAGGGGAGGGTTCATTCAAATAAATCACCGTGCAGGCGACACAATTATTATTTTCGCCGCAGCGCGCAAATAATAAGTCATTCCCGTTTTTGTGTTATCCTCTGCGTCTGAAAACGTGTAATTTTGCGCCAAGAGCGTCTCCAGGAGCCTTCGGGAGATCGGGATCAGGGTTTAAATCCCCTCCGCGCGTAGAGAAGCGTTTGGGGATTCCCCCCCTCAGTCTTTAAAGTCATGATGGTGATCTGATGTCACCAAAGTGTCTCTCATCTGAAATGAAAACATCTATTTATGGGCCTATGATTCCCTTTCTGTTTGCTTTTTGAACCATACACGTCGACAACATCAGATTATTTAAATATATATATATTTCACATTATTTTACATTATTTTACACTGAATTCAAATGTATTAAGAGCAATATTAATACATAATAATTAGAAAATGATATTTAAAAAAACGTAATTTATCTTCATTTATTCATATCCAGCTGTAATGTAAGACCTGCAGTTTAACACTTTCAACTATGAAATCAACATCCGGAATGAAAAGGTTTACCCCCCTCTAAAAATAGACGCCCCGCTCACGAGGATGTTTTCACTGATCTGATCGCCGCCGCGCCGATGATGAGAGCGCGCTGAGAGGCTGGTACAGGCCTTCCTGGTACCCTTTGCGTGGTTTTCATTGGTCGAGATCCTTTTCCTCGCGCCTCGGCGTGACATCACATCCACCCGAGCCACGGGAACGCGACGCAGATTACAGATGATGCTGGACATCTCGGAGGACGCGCACACTTTTACGCTTCACGCACAATCGCTCGCTGACCGCTCTCTTTGCGCTCCGGGGCACCGAAATAAAGGACACCAGCGCTTGCGGTTTGGGGAGTCTGCTTGTTGAAAAGGAGGAGGAGGATTGCGCTCGGATTTTCACTTCTTTTTTTTTCTTCTTCTTTTTTTTTTTGTGAATGGAGATGAGCCGTGCGTAAAAATCTGCTCGTCGCATTTAAGAGAAGAGCTGTCACTCTCCCACCTGTTGGCAGGTGGTGTTGGCTTCACCCGCGGACGTCTACTATGACATTGGGTTTGGACATCATGGAGGATATTGTTATCGACGTAGTAGGGGAAGGACTCAAAGACAGCGGAGAGGAGCAGCTCTTACCTTTGGATGAGTCGCGGAGCGAGCAGCAGCGCAGCGCCGAGACGCCCAGCAGCTACAGCCCGGACACGGACCCGGCGGACCCGGCGTGTCCTTGTCCTGCTAAAAGCAAAGGTCCCGCGTCGGTGAAGCCTCCGTACTCCTACATCGCCCTGATAACCATGGCCATCCTCCAGAGTCCAAAGAAACGCCTCACCCTCAGCGAGATATGTGACTTTATCAGCCAGCGCTTCGCGTATTACCGGGAGAAGTTCCCCGCCTGGCAGAACTCCATCAGACACAATCTGTCGCTCAACGACTGCTTCATCAAGATGCCCAGAGAGCCCGGGAACCCCGGCAAGGGCAACTACTGGACGCTGGATCCCAACTCCTCGGACATGTTCGAGAACGGGAGTTTCCTGCGGCGGAGGAAGCGCTTCAAGCGGCAGCATTTCCGCTTCGACCCGCTGAAGGAGCAGCACCTGGAGCACAGCGGGCTGCACGGCTTCCCGCACGCCGCCTACGGGTTCGGCGCGGCGGCCCTGCAGCTGCCCAGCCTGGAGATCTACCCCTACCTCCATCACCACGCGCACACGCCGTGCGGCCCCGCCGCCATCCCACCTGTCAGCAGCATCCTGCCGGCCCTCTCCAGCTTCTTCTCCCGCAGCGCGCTCACAGCCAAGGCGTTCCTCCAGTCGCAGCCCGGCATCGAGGCGTTCTCCCCGGCCCAGTGCGCCGCGTACTCCTCCCCGCTGACCCACGGCGCCGCCTACGCGTCCCCGGCGCTCTTCCACCCCGCCGCGTCCCCGCACTTCCTCAGTTTACACCAGGAGTATCAGAAACTACAGACTCACCGTGGCGCCGTGGAGCTGGCCAAACACACCAACAGCGCTCACACCGAATAACAATCCGGTCTCTGAACTCGAGTTGTCTCAGGTAACAGAAACATTTCAGCAGAACTTATCCGCCGTTGGATTTGCGATGAATCTGCTTTCAGAGATTGTTGTAGATATGTACAAAAAATAAAAACAAAAATAAAAAACAACCTCTCCCCCTTCTCACCTTTATGGCAAACAAGGGGAAATTAGCAGACGTCTTATTAATTTGACCATGAATTATCTTCGTTTGTTTAAATATTTAAATGACGAGTTTCCTTTATTTTTTTTCTGGAAAGAAATAAAAGTGACTATTTAAACCTTGCGTTCAGTTGTATTTTGTATGTGGAAACATTCAGCTATTTGTTTAGCTCACGGATGATCTAAAAAAAACACCGGACTTACTTGTATAAGTCATGTGTTTTTACTTTATTTTAATTTCAGTTCCTGGTTTATGACCCTGCGCTCATTTAACAATTAATTAGACCCAGATTCTTTATAATGGCAGTAACATGTGAGCAAGTAGACAAGTGCACAGACAAGGTGGGGGAACAGGCAAAGTTAAATTACGTTAAAAACTATAGTGAAGAATTATTTGACGTCTAAAATCAGCGAGTATATATAAATATAAATTACTGCGTCAAAGAATCATCAAATCAAATACAAATAACAAGATCACAGCATGAAAAATACACATTTGTCGGTATTTTATTAATATAGACTGTTATTGCTGTTATTTAATATATTAAAATAACTCAAATATATGTCATGCTTGAAATAAACCGGAAAAGCAGCATTATGCAGCAAAATCAATGTCAAGGTCAAACATGTGTACTATCACTTTTATTAATGTATGAAATTAGGATAAAACTGTAATAATAAGCCTCCATAATTAAAACCTTCAGGCATCTGTGAACAGCTGAAGTTCAGTGTGTGTGTGTGTTTGCGTTTGTGTGTGTGTGTGTGTGTGTGTGTGTGTGTGTGTGTGTGTGTGTGTGTGTGTGTGTGTGTGTGTGTGTGTGTGTGTGTGTGTTCATAGCTATAACGCTGAACATGTACATACCTATAATTGCCTTATTTTGCAGGGCCACACACACTCTTGTCCGCCAGGAAATCTGTACAGCACATTTTCATGTATGTTCTCATCTGCTCAATCATAAATGTTCCCACAAAGGAGCTTAGAGTATTTTATTTTTTTTGTATTTATTTTCAAATTAAGTAGAAAATAAAATGTCAGTTTACTTCCGGTTTTTACATTTACTAATTATAAAATGTATTTGTGTATTTTTTTTTTAAATCCCCAAAGTTACTTGGAGCAAAGAAATCTGAATTTTAAGAGGTATAACTGAAACCGGATTTAGGTTTTATTGTGAACTAATGCACCAATTATAAATTCACCCCCCCCCCCCCCCCCCCCACACACACACACACACACACTTAAATCTTTTTTTTAGACAAAATCAGTCCAGTTTACTGAAAATGAAAAGTGTATATTTGTATCTTATTAACTGTCAACACCTACCGAGGATGACATTTTAACAGCCTTATAACTGTTATCATTATTCCAGTGACTCGCTGGTGTGTAAATGTTCAGCTGTTTAAAAGCTGAATCGTTCTGTCAGCTGAGCCTAAAAGGGATCATCTTTGTGTGCGCGTTCACCTGCAGACGCGCGCACACCGTATCAATCAGTAGCTTATTAAATCTGTCCGCGCTGCTGTTATTTGCGTCCCGTCCTCCTCATTGAAGCGTCCGCAGCGCTGCTCCACAGTGACAATGACAGTAGTTAAATACCTCTGGCTGCCAGAGCATGGAAGTATTTATTTAATTCTATTTTTGAGTCTGGATTAGATGGATCACCATGCTGAAGCTCCTGGACGTGGCTGATGGATCACACCGCCCGCTTCGTCCCGGATAGCAGACTCTGGCACCGCGAGGGGCTGAGACAAATACAAAGATTGTTACCTGATGGCGAGCTGTTGAGCTGCCCACTCCCCAAACAAGAGCGCACTTTCTCATCCGTTTCCCGCTTCTTTGCTCCAATTCGGAAGATTTCAACAGATGTGCACTTTTTTTTTATCTAATTCAATCTGTTTTGAGGTTTCCCCACTTTTTTTGGTCAGAACCAAATGTCTAATATTTGTGCTGCTAATCTTAAACAGTGCGGCGAGAGCTGTGGTCGACCATGAGATTTCATATCATGCGCCGCAGCGCTGCTGCTATTATTTCTCTCTATATCTTCTATCTCTGATTGGGAAAACCAAGCACGTGTATGTTTTGTTCGGGGTGATTTCGAATGGCACGACTATAAATATGAAGATGCAACACAAAAAAGAGCCCTGCTGCGACTCATTGCATAGCGGGGACAGTCTTGATCCATATAGCAGGCAGTGCGTCATCGTGCGCCTTTACGCGCAGAGGATGTGTCACTTTGGCAGTTTGGGATGGTATGAGTGACACAGCGATGTTGGGAGTCCTTAAAGGGCCTCAGAGGAGGGAATATTGGTCATTATAATGAGCTTGTTGTGCTGGTGGGGAGTCAGGAGAGGAGGAACTGTTGCTGCGGGGAGGGGGGGAGGCTGGAGGAGAAGCCGGTGCACCTGATAAAATAAGCAAGTCAGACACTCAAAACGTGTCGCTGTGACTTCACATCAGTTTCCACCCCAAAGAAGGTAAACGTTGCCAGAAAAAGCTGCTTAAAGTCTCTTTTCTTTCCCTTTTTCCTTTGTGCGTCATTGAGTGTGACACGCTTTATTAAATCCTCACCTCTAATACGAGTTAAAGCTTCTCCTTTAGCACGATTTTCCTGTAAATCAACCTTACTTTTATTCCCTGTAATATCTTTTCGGAGGCGTCTCCAAGTCACTCAGAATTCGACACAAAGGGCTCGTGTTTGGGACTGAATGTGTCACCACAGAGAGAGAGCCGCGCTCGCTGTCATATTAACGTGATTCATAAGCGCACACGACGGAGGCACGTTTACGCGACGCGCCCGTCAGCGGTGACTTCCCTCCGGGGCCGGGGAGCTCCATTCATGCCTCTGTCCGCGCGTTCACTCTGCGCTCGGTGACGCCAAGCCAAACTTCTGCCCCCACTGCAAAGACCCCGAAGTAGGGAGAGCGGTGCATTCTGGGATGAACCCCCAGCAGGACAGGAAAAACAGCGCGTCCACAGAGTTTGAAATGCATGGAATACATTCCCTTCAGATATTTTCCTTGGTTTATATCCTGCTGTTTTTTAAAAAATAATTTAAAAAAAATGTTTTTATGCTGGCGAGACACTAAAATCTACAATAGTGGGTCAACTACACTTGTTGGTGTTACTGGATCAAAACAGCACCTTGCCTTGGATTGTTTAATCCCCTTGGATGCTGGTCAATGTGCTTTTATACTCTAATTTTGCATCCAGACACCACACCAGAGTCATATGACCTTTTGGTTATTAATCCAAACCAAAAGTTGGTTGCAAACCGTCTCTCTTTACGAACTTAAGTGCCACTGGTAGCGTTGTTAACATCATGAGTGACCTGTGCCGTTTCCAATGTCGCCAAACAGCCCATTGCCAGGGACTGACTTGCTCCAGTGTTTTTAAGGGGGTGATTTGTGTGGCTCCAGAATCGCCGTTTGGAGAATATGAAAGTGTTGTGGTTTTTCAGTTATCATTAGTAAACCTCGCACCTTCCTGGCGAGGCACATCACAGCTGAGGTTTTCTCTCCTCTCGCTTTAATGGCTGATTTCCACAGGCCTCGCTCGCTCCTTTTGGCGTTTGCTTTTCCTGGCAGGGCCGATCCCCGCTGCCCTGCTTCGGGGAGTTATTCAATTATAAATCTTCCACCCTTCTTTTGCTGCAACCCCTACCTCTCTCTCCCTCCCTCCCTCTCCCTCTGCTTTTCCTCTCTCACCGGTCTATGTGTTACCCTGCCAAGCCCAGTAAAACACGCTGCTGCGTTGGTGCACCCCTCTCCACTCTCGTGCCCAAGAATTTATTATGCTCAGGGTGGTGAAGCGGAGTGCGGTGTGTTTTTGGAAAAGGGACCCCCCCTCAAGCCTCAGTGCCAACAGATGACAGTGACATATAGCAGGAAAGCCACCCAGAAGGAGAATGATCTCACACCTCAGCCACGCGCTCCGAGGGAGTGGGAGAAAATAGAGGGAGAGAGGAGAGATCTGCAGCTGGGGGCAGAGGGGACAATAAAATCAAGATGAAAAGAGGCAAGGATGGAGCAATGCTAAGGTAGGAAGGAAAAACAAACACCAGCAACTGAGAGCAAAGTACAAAGCCAGTAAATGATCTGTTGGAAGAGAAGTGAACCCGAAACGCGCCTGCGACTTCTTTAAATACTTAAGGGTACTTGCTAAACTTGAACATTATGCCCTTAATCATTTCCAAATAGATCAAACTATGTTAAACCTCTCGGATATTCTATCCTCGCCGTCAGACCGTGGCTCGTTTCTGCCAGCCGTAATCTGGAGGAAACGCAACGCTCCATTAGGCCTCTGCAGAAAATCCTCCGTTGCATTTGAGATTTTATCGCAGATAGATCCTCCTCTTTACGACATCTGTTTCTCAAAACGCCTGTGAGGCAGCCGATCTGTATTTCACTGGGCGGTACTTGGTCTTGACCCCCTTTCCCCTCCTCCTCCCCTCGGCTTGTTGCTCCTTCTATTCAATCTTCACGGTGCCCTCCTGTTCCCCAGCTGGCGACCTCACGCCCTCGCTCTGCCCGCCGAGCTTAGCGTTATCACGGCCTCCCTCTCCACGGTTTGTGAGCAGCACTGCCTGCCTGCCTGCCTGTGAGGTATCTGCTGCAGGTACACGGCCTCCAACCGCCAAGAGCAGCGCTCGCTCTTTACGGGCCTGAGATCAAAGGCAGTGGGAGTGTGATGTCACCCACGGCAGCCCCAAAACCACTTATTGCACTAAATGAGAGCCATTAGCCATACAAACAAAGACTTAAAACTCCCTGTTAATCAAACGGGTAGCAGGAAGCACAATTAACATCTGGGCCAAGATGTGTCAGAGCGGGGTCAGGCTTCAACCGTGCCGGCTCTTGTTACACTCGTACAGTCCAGGGCCCGGCGGTCGGCGTGCGGCCTAATGAGAGTCAGTAACCCCGACCTGGTTCTGACTGATCTCCAAGGAAGACAAAGTGGTCTGCCTTCCACACCAGGCACCGCCATGAAGAGCCGGGGCACAGCCAGTTAAGAGCTGGAAACTCTAACCACCCCCCTCACCCACTCTCTCTCTCTCTCTCTCTCTTCCTCTCTCTCTCTGTCTGCACTTTCTCTCTCCACCTCTCTTCCCCATTACATTTGGGTTTTTTCTCCCCCTCAATAACGTCTGCAGTGGCATATTACAACTTGGAAATGGATTTTAAAAGGGAGTAGAGAAGGCTGCCAGAATGGGAAAAACATGGATTGGCTCAATGGAGGCAGATTAAGTGGGCATGCCAAACCTCACGCTTTGTAAGAAACAAGAAAAAGACCCTTTTTACATTAATGCTTTGAGTTAAGGACCAACCGCATAGCAGGGGGAAATCAAAAATCCCACCCATACGAAAAAGAGAGAATGAAAATTCCAGGTGGTGGATTGTCACCTCATCGAATCCTTTTCCCTTCGGTGTCACCAGAGTGAATAACGCCGGGTGCTCGGAGGACGTTTTTTTTTGTTTGTTTTAAATCATTGCTGCAGGTCTCTGTGTGCTCAGAGAACTGTAAAGCCAATTCATAGGCCTGCAAACATCCTGTAAGGGTGGCATAAATCCACTAATTCAGGCCTTTGTGTCTGGTAATGGACGTTGTGCCACGCTATGTCGATGTGATATGATAGGATTGATTGCTCTGAAGATCAGTGGAGCTGTTTGTAGCACCGCCCTGCCACCCAAACTGTCGGCCAACGAGCCGTTCATCCCATGCTGCCTCTGTTGGTGGTCCCTAGTGTAAGCTATATTTTCCCCTCACTTCTCTCTCACTCTCTCTCTCTCTCGCTCTCTCTCTCTCTTTTTTATAGCTAACACAAAATTGTTCCTAATTCGCTGCTGCTAGAGGGGGGTAATTTGCGGCTTTTGGCTGAGTGTCGCAAGCCCCAAATTTGAAAAAGCTGCTGAGTTGAAGGCGTTCTGTGAAACGCTGAGAGAGAGAGGGAGAGGGAGAGAGAGCGAGTTCAATCAGTTGCAAAGGAAAAACAGAAAAAAAAAACACGATAAGCCTCAAAAGGCAGAAGAGAGAAAAGCAATAATAACTGTTGGGTTATGTAAGTCGTAGCCACCAATATTTATGGCTCTTTTAATGAAATGTTGCTGATAATGCCTCCTCTTCTATTCCAAGTTAACATGATTTCTGTTTAGCCTCGGAAAAATCACTTATCAGACTTTAACTTGGCAAAAACAGCTCATATTTCTGGTGTTAGACGAGATAAAAAAAAATAACCTCTCCACAGCTGACCAGTTGAAAAACTAGGCCGTCTATGAAAAGATAGAATAGGCTGGTTTTTCCTCAAGGACATTAATTGACTAGCAGTAAGGTTGGTTTGTAGTTATGTCACAGGTGGACGTCAAGGGAAGTCAATGGTCACAGTTCAAACTGGCTTATAGGAGTACCTCAAAGTTCTGTGCTTGGCCCATTTTTATTTTCTCTTTACATAAATCATTTAAGAACTTCTACTCATTGTGATGCAAATTACATCATTTTAGCTCAAGTTATAGCCGTGCATCTTCTCTCCAAGGTGCACCTCATAAACTACAGTCCACCTTTAATATTTTGTGTTGATTTCTAAAACTTGGAGGAAGCCTGTCATCACTGTGAACATCTTAACAAGCTCACTGGAAGATTGAACACAGAAGTTTTACCTGTTACAAATGTCTATGCATTTAGTTTATATGTCTTTCTTTTAAAGAAAAATATATTTTTATCCTCGGGTAGGCTTATGTTGTGAATTAGCTTATTAGCTTACTTTTTGAGAGTTGAGTGGCAAGATTGATACAACGCTCACTCTTCTGACCTTTGTTAAGCAACAGAGTAAGGGTGTTTCTGAAAATGCCAAACTATTCCTTTAAAGGAACAGTGTGTAGGTTTCCGGTTGATTCTTTGGCAGAGATGGAACATAAGATTCAGAATAATGTTTTCATTCGTGTCACTAAGAATCGTTGTGTTTCCATATCTGCATAGGGAGTCCGCCATGTTTCTACAGTAGCCCAGAACAGAACATAGGGCCTTTCACGTTTTTACTGTACCGTAGTTCTTTGACACGCTTGGAAAGGGAGGGGTGAGCAGAGGGGAATTCAGTTGGATGCAGTCTGCAACCTTGCCACTAGATGCCACTAAACCCTGCTCGTTAAGCAACATGCTGAAACCCACTAAGAAACCGAGGTCTTCTCTTTTGAAGCTAGCAGAAGGCTTGTTCTGGTGATTTGTTTTATATCAATGCATCAACGCGTTGTCACCACGTGTTGGACTCTGTTTATCGTAGAGTGCTGAGTTTTGTAACCAAATGAAAACCCCTCGCACTTCATTGTGCTTTGTATTCCAGAGTTGGGTTGCCAACTCATTGGTATATTTAACACTGAACGCCATTGTTGAGTAGCTCAATTCATTTGTAAAATATAGAATTATGATGGCACACCAAAAGTGTGTGCAAGCTAGCAAAGACGTCTTAGGTTAATTGAAATATAATGAAAGGATTAACTGTTGCAACAGCTTAAAGTAATGCTAAACAGTTGGAATGGTTAGCTGTGATGAGAAATTGTTAAAAAGTAATGAAAATAAAGGGTTGAAATGTATAGCTTTAAAATGAAATTCCCTCTGGGATTAATAAGAGTAAGTCGTCGTCTTCTTCTTCTTCTTCTTCTTCTTCTTCTTCTTCTTCTTCTTCTTCTTCTTCTTCTTCTGGTGATGTAGATGTTAGGTTATCTGAGTTCATATCGGACATTTCTGAAATAAAAGCTTGCTGACATAACGGTTACATGAAGTAAAACAATTTGGTTTCAGATATTCTGACCTGCCGTCTTCTTGATGCTCCCTAGCAAACAGGAAGTAACTGATGGTAGATCTGCAGCGAGCCAGTCGGTTTTGCTGATAGGGTTTTTAGCCGGAGAACGTCTGGATCTCTCTTTACGCTCCGGAGCATCATGTTCCTGAAGCGAGGGCGGGCTGCGAGCTCCTCCTCTGTGGCCCCGTCGACACGAGGGCCCTGAGAGGTGCTCATTCATTTTGATTAACAGGGCCTTCCTCACTCTCATCCCCATCCTTGGTGGTTCACTCTCTCCTCTGGGGGGTGGAGGGGAAGCCCACATGGATGTTTTTCTTTTTTTTTTCCTCTTCTTTATCCCACATGGTTTTTCACTTCCACAACAGCACGTCATTAGCCGAGTGTTTAAACACTTAAGAACAGTTTAAACGCATGGAGAGGAGGTGGTGGTGGTGGTGGTGGTGGTAGGAGGAGTGAAAAAACACTCGCGAGCAACGAACGGCTCTACATTAACTCTGCATCACTCAAGGGAGCTGTAAAGGCTGGCCCGTAAGCGAAATGAAGTCAATAAATAAACGTGGCTGTTGTCAGATGTCTGGAACAGCTTGAGAGGGGTTTCGGCGAAGGGGCAGCCCACCATGTTGAAATGAAGGGTGATAAGTTTGGGCGGCCCTGCTGAATTAGATGCTACAACTTGCTGAGTGCCATTGACTAATGAGGGCGGGCGTGCTGCATGATGAATTTGAAAGGGAGAGAGCGACGTTTGATCTGCACCCAACCGCAGATTGTTGGGAGTCACAGCGCCGGCTTCAGTTCAGGGTGGAGAGAACACCGTCATAACAGAGGTTTATTATTTTATGCAGATCTCTCCGATAGCGACGCTTCTCCCACAGGCAGTCAATCACAGCACGAGTGACAACAAACAGCAGAAAGAGACAGGAGCTGTCAATGGACGGAGCACGCCTGCTTTCTTTCATGGCTTCATCGGGTTCAAACCGAGATGCGGCTCTTCTTCTTGCCGGTTGGCCGGCAGGAAAAAAATGCAACACACGGGGAAAAGCAGTAGCAGCTGGACGAGTGTTTTTCCAAGCTAAAGCAATTGATCAGTGAGAGTCCACAGAGGCCAAAGGAGGGAGGAGGGGTGGGACGGTCCGGAGGAAGCTGCAGGTGTGGGGAAGAGAAAACACAATCACATCTCAAGTCAAACAAATGTGTCCCCGCTGATGGAGATGGATGGAGGGTCAGCATTCCAGTCCAGGCTGGAGATCTCCACCACTTAGCCGCAGGTCCCCTCTCTCCCTCTCTCGCTCCAGCTGCTGCAGCCGGGCCAAACATCTGGACGGAGAGGGAGGAGAAGTAGCAAAGAGGAGTTGGAGGAGAGAAAGTTTCGGTGGACACGAGGGTGACGGAGGGAGGGATGAGACGGGGTCAGGAGATGAGGTGAATGATGTTCAACGAGCAGCCGTGTTTATCTTCGGCACTCCTGCGGAGGAGGGAGTCCACATGAGTGAGCTCGTGTCGGTCAGGGGGGCACTCTTCTTCATCTTCTTCTTCAACTGTTTCACCCCTTCTTCCAACATTTTTCTTCCTGGCAGCAGAAGGTGAGGCTTCAGTAAATGGGGCCACACTTTAACCTCCTCTCTCTCCTGCCATCCTCCAGACAGCAGAAGCCTCAAACTCACTTTTTCTCCCCCCCCCCCCCTCCCTTTTTTGTGTTCTCAGGAGTCCTATAAAAGCCTGTTCTGCTCTTGTTTTCTCTATAAGTTAAGAGATGAGCTAGAGCTCATAAAGAGAGAACTCAGAGGGCACGCCGAGGTCCTGAGCTCTGTAAAAACGGCCGTGGCAGCAGCTCTGGTGTTGGTAGCAGCGGTGGAGAGGAATATAGAGTTATATATACGCACACACACACACACTACACCTTGGGAGTATTTGATCCCTGTGAACGCTGCACGGCCTGGGGAGGACACGCTCCGTAAATTTCCCTCCCGTGTGCTGTGTTCTCTGTAACAGCAGCCCGAGCTTGTAAAAAGAAAAAAACTCTCGCATGACAGGTGCCAAAGTCTGGAATGTAAAAAAAAGAAAAAAAAGTGAATGATGAAATATAGTTATGGAGCTTGTTACTTTTTCTTCTATTTTCTCACTCGGTGGTGTGTGGGCTTTGACAGAATGTGCTGGAGTGTGTTTATCGGCATTGGAGGGATGATTCAGACCCGTACTTAAAGGCACAATAAGTGGGGTTTTCCTAATTTTTCTCACTAATGAATCACACAAGTGTGTGGTGTTGTCTGTTTTTTTGTATTTTGTTGTGTTCGGGATGTTTCTGGGTGTCAACTTCCTATGGAAAAAAAAAAGGATCGACCAGGTGCTGGATCGTGAGCACGCATCCAAGAGGAAGCTTTATGCGAAAATGGCGCATAAAGTTGTAAATACAGCGAGGCGAAACGCCAAGCAGAGAGAGCTCGCTTTCCAACACGAGAAAGAATCTGTTGGCTTTGACCCGCTGGCGAGCGCCCTAATTCTAACCGCGGTCAGGGGGGCGAACGCTTCTGGGGTCGCTGAGCCGGGGAGGAGGGGCAACACGAATCATTCTGCCTTTTAGCAACAACAGTATATATTTATACTTATAAATATTATACTTCAGTATAATCCATTCCATTAACTAAATGCATTGAAATGTGAGTTGAGTAAACATACAAAACTATTATAAGTATAATGTGTTGACTGTCTAAAAGTAAGGCACTTTGAGTTCTCTAACATTATATATATTAATGCTCAAATTACTGTTGTTGTTGGTCAAGAATTTTAAATATTTTATATGCTATTTTAAACCATCATAAACACCACGACCTTATTCTTAATGTATTAATTTCAATGTATTTAAAACTACATGTTATTTAACACTCTTTACTATATAAAAGTGGATCATCGTCTAATAATTGTTGTATTTATTACATTCATTGATATTATTTATATTCATTTATTTTTAATATCCATATTTTTTACACAAGCTAACTATTTAAAACATTCATGCATTAGTTTAAGCTATTACCACAATTTCTCCCATACTGCTAACTATTATGCATCACCTTCAGCTAACACTGTAAACTTTTCTGCTAGCTTGCTAATCGAGTTCTCAGGTTTTACATCTGGCTTAAGTTGTGCATTTCATTTGTTTTGATAATCCAATCGCTGGTTTAATAACAAAATATTGCATTGCATATTTTATTAGCTCATCAAATGTTGTGAGCAATTTAAATCCGAAAAGAAAGTAGAAATTAAATCTATCAAATAAATGTTATGGAGTAAATAGTGCAGTATTTGAAATAGTGAAATAGAAGTATAAAGTAGAATGAAAAAGTAAAGTACAAGTAGGCAAACTCAAATTTGTATTCACGTGCAATATACTTAGTTACGTTGCACCACTGTGTGTGTGTGTGTGTGTGTGTGTGTGTGTGTTTTTACTGCTGATGGCACAGTGGAGGATTTATTTGAACAGATGTGAACTCTCGGTGCCAGGGTGACCTCAGGTCCTACTTGGCTACACTGCAGCTGATCTCTCCGCCCTGGAAAAATAACACTCAGTTTAACAGACTGACCTGTGGAAGAAAAAGCTCACAAACACGCTGTGTAATAAGTCCAGAAATAAGGCTACATTTCCTCCCGGAGAGTAATAGAATCTCTCGTGTAACCTTATCGGCGCATGCCTTGCTGCGATGCAGAGCCCGCCTGTCACGTTATGTCCTCGTCCTCTGTGAAATATCTCGCTTACAGTATCCAGACTGTAACTTTTAAAAGTCACATACATGAGCGATGGTTTTACACGCTCGCTGACTGAAAACGGAGGCTTTTATACCAAAAGCACTGCGCATCGACAGCACCGGGCCATGAGTTAGGGGAGTGCAGAGGTTGCCGACAAGAGCCATAAAGGAGGTGGATTTATGTGTCGGGGCAGTGCAGGCGGGAGGTCAGCGGCGGAGTGAAGTGTGGAGGGTCGACAGGGATGAAGAGACAGCAATGTTTGGAGAGAGGAGAGGAGAGAGCCATGCTAATTTATACCCCGCTAATTGGAAACAGCAGAGTCCTGCACCTGAACCGCATTCTCGGGGCCCTGTGGCCGGCTCCGAGGGCCGGGGCAACGTGGGAGGGTGATGAGGGCCGGGGGATGGAGGGATGGGATGGAGGGTTAGGGTCAGTGTCAATGGCGGCATTGTTGTTTCTGTCCCTGCAGACGGGGGACAGAGCTCGGTGTGTGTATGTGTGTGAACGCCAGGCCTGGATGTGCGTGTCTGAGCAGAATTAGTGTGTATGTTAGAGATTTTCTGGGGGTCATGTTGTTGTGACAGTCTCACACACGGCCACACCAGAGCGAGGACCACCCGGCCTCAACAGAGGGAGAGGAAGGAGGGAGGGATCAGCTTAATGTGGCATGGTTTCAATCTGACACGATCTAACATACGACGTGGCTGGACTTCAGCAGTCTTAGCTTCCTAGTTAAATAAATATGACAGCCTCCGCGGATAATTACCGTGCTGTGACCATGTTGAGTCATGGCATCCGTTAATTATTAGATGGGGGGTCGGGAGGGGGGGGGGGGGGGGGGGTGAATACAGGGATTCATTTTTCAAATCCATGCTGCTTGTGAGAGTTTGTGATGTCTGTAATATTTCAGTGAGTGATGATGTATTCAGATGTTGGCTGTGACCGGGGCTCTGGCATTCTGCTCAAAAGTGAAGTAATCTCAGAGGTTAGATCGGAAAAACATTGACGTTGCTTGATGTGCTTCGTATCTGTAGAGTCTTAGTGTTTGAGTTAGTTGTTGTTTCTGTCGTTGCACCACAGCGGGTACTTCTGCAAAGTTTTCCAGGGAGTACGTGAAAATATCGTGGAGTGACTCACAGTTTTGAACCTGAATCTATGATGTATTAAGTCAGCTGTAACACCTGAACACAACAGGTTGAGGGGAAACTAGTAAGCAAGCAGAGGTGGGAAGTAACAAGTACAAAAACTTAGATACTGTACTTAGGCATCTGTACTTTACTTTTTTACTTTTACTCCCTACATAAAATAATATTTCTATAAAAGTAGAAATACTGATTCAACTTCTTTACTCAAGTAAAAGTGGAAAACTACTGGCTCTCAAATGTACTTAAAGTATTAAGTAAAAAGTATCCCTATGAAGGACATTTCTGTTTCTGTTTTGTTTTTTGTGGCCAACTGATTTTTGCGTCATATTAATATAAATTATATTTTGATAATTCACCTCAAATGCATTAAAACTAAAGTAACAAGTCTGTTTTGAAAAGGTTTTAAAATGAAGCAAGTAAAAGAAAAAAGTTGACAGAAAAATACAAGTAGTACAGATATCTGAAAATTCTACTTCAGTACAGAAACAAAGTATTTCTACTTGGTTACTTCCCACCTCTGTTGATAAAATCACAACTTTATTTTATGCGTGTTTTATTGAAAACATATTCAAACACGTTTTAAACTTCATAAATGCCCAAATAAATGCATTCAGGCGTTACTGTTCTCTCTGTTCCCTCTCATTAGCCTTTCATATTAGATTCAATGTTAGTATACAACTATTAGAACAATACGAACATTCAGGCTCCCTCATGTGGCCCAAAAGTAAACTGCAGATATTATGTTAAATTAAAGACTATGGAAGAAACGTTGCTATTCGTGTGGCGACCCTAATGAGATGCCGTGTGACCCACCTTTGGGTCCAGACCTCTTTGGGAATGACGGGTCTAAACATGCTTAGTAAGCTAACAGTGATGGATAAATGGTGAAAAAGCTAAAAGTGGTGGTTAAATGATGAAATGTTTTTTTAAACATATGTCATCATGTTTATCCATCTTTTTTAATATCCCATCCATTACCTTTGACTTCTGCTAATGCAGCTACACTTGAGCCTTAACAGTGTTTTCTGTGATGTCATCCTCCCCGTGTCATTTACTGTGTAAATAATATAGAGTCTAAAACTTTGTTTTCTTTAATTAAACCTCGTGAAATGAGCCAATTAAAGTTAAAGCTGAATTTTAACATCACATGCTTGTTTTTGTATCAAAATCCAACATCTTTTTCTTCCTGAAAAAACTAAATATGACACAGGCTTACATCAGCTATAGGACCAACCAATTTCAACCAATAATATCTTGACATCCACCCATCCATCAATCTGCAACTTTTTAGCAGCACAGATCTAGAGAAGGTGGTGAGCTTATATGTTCACAATCAAATTAAATTCCTCCCAACGTTACATCCCATTTCACTCAGAAATAAGTCACCGTACAGAAGATAGATGCTCTTGAAAATGTTGTTTCTGCTTGACTATAATGGTTGAAACAGATGAACGGTGAAAAATCTCAAAGTACTGGACAGACAATAACGAAAAGTGGAAAAAGCTAAAAGCAGTCAATTAATGGTTGCAGCAGCTAAAGCTAACCGATAAACAGTTGGAGAAGTTATAGCTAACAGTAATGGATGGTGATAAAGCTAAATAGCATATAAATGATTACATTATTTAACAATAAATGATTATAAATAACAGACAGAAATAGTAAGCTACAGTGGAAAAAGTTAAAAGGAGTCAGTAAATGGTTGAAACGACTAAACTTTTCCGTAGTTAAAAGTAGTGGATGAATGGAGAAATGATTGACATGGCAAGTAAACGGCTGAAACATCCAGCTTTTGCGGATCCAAGTGATAGTATGCAAACCTGACCAAACCAACCTCAACATTCACTGTTGTATTGCATGACAAAAAATATTGTAATCGACCCACTTTTATATGTAAAATAGTGTTAAACAACATGCTGGAACATGTCTGTTTTCCTAATTCTGCTGTGATAAAGAAAACCGTCGAGTCGGCGCTAAGTGACGGGCTGTCAGCATCCCCTTAATACGCAGGATACCTCGAGCAAAGAACAAATACATACAGATATGCGCCCCCAAGAGCCGAACTCCTCCAGGAAACAAAAGAGCGGACATATGGGGAGCACATTGGTGGCGGAGTTGTGATCGCTTAAGTTTCCTCTGAGGAGAGAATACAACGAGATTTAGATGTGGTGGGGGTGGGGGAGGGGAGGGGGGGCTGTTTTGTTTCCCTTTAAAGGCGTGTCAGTTGTCTGCCTTGCTGGAGGATATTGGGGAGGGAAAAAAAAAAACGTCTTTCTACTTCATCACTCCTGGTGATTGACATCTCCATAATCTGCACACATGAATGAGTGTGTGTGTGAGCCATTTGTGGAATTATGGAAGGCCAACACGCACACAGAGTCCCACACACGCTCCCACTGTAGTGGTTTGCAGAGAGACATTTGTCCTACGATATTGGTTTTTTTCCCACCTATCTATTCTGAGGACCGAGCTCGCATCAAAGCCGCCACAATCTGTCTGTTCCTCTCACGATTTCTCTCTCACACACTCCCTCTCTCTCCCTGGCCCACTCTTGTGCACAAACCATGCACAAACTAAAACACATTTGTGTTCGAGTGTGTTATGGGAGGGATTCAACATGTTCTTTGATCACTGTTCATCTGACGGCTCCGGCGCTTTCAGAAACACTTGCGATTTCTTCTTCTTTTTTTTTGACGTTGAGGTCCCGGATTATATCGTACTTATCACACAGATTTTCCTCGGACAGATAATGTGATTTGAGCTTTAGAAAATGATCTGATAGCACCCCGAGTCGTTGACACAGCCTTATCGTTTCCACATTGATTCCGCTGCCCTCTCTGGGGCAAAGTAAAGCCACTGCAGCTGCACATCTTAATCTGATTTCTCCTCCGTCCTGCCTGTCATGTTTACTTGATGTTTCCCTCTCTTCTGCAGGATGCATGGTTTCAAAGGGACCACAGAACAAATCAGAGGCCCATCCCTGTGCACCAATGGCCTGTCTCTCATTTCAGATGGAGATTGAAGGACAAGTCTACCCCTGGCGAGTCGGCGGAGGATCATGGGGCCTCAGTAGCACCCGCCGCCCCGGGGCCTCCGTGTTTCCACTGCGTGGGAGCTGGACCGTGACACACACCAAACATTGAGCCCCACCGCAAGTGCCTCGGCCCCCGCCATCCGCCGTCTGGTGCACGCCGTCGCTGGAACGGCCCAGCGAAGCTTCGCCTGCATCCCTTTGCCGAGCTGAAGGTCGTGTGTGCGAGTTAAGTGTGTGTTTTCGGTTTGGCATCCTTTGAAAAGATACGACAATAACGGGGCCCTCGAGCAAGAATTATGATGTGTTTGGCTGAGAGGGCGAGCTCGTGTGGCCGTGATGGAAGTTGGATGCTTCCCAGTGTTGTTTTGAGGTGCTTTGGGTTTGTTAGTCATAGCTTACTGTAAAGTGTCTCCCAAGACGCTCCTATTTAGAGATTGTTTTGCATGCCGCCGCTCTGAAGTGGTGTCACGGGTCAGCTCCCCTGGCTTTTTCCTGGCAGAGGATGTGTGGGGCTTGTGGATCTGCGAAAACAACAGGGCAACAGCAGATCAATTCCAGGTTGACGGCGCGTACTGTATTTGCGAGACGTGGCTCCAATCTCCCCGCTTGTCTGTCTCCAGCTCGGGTCTTTTCCAGGCCTCCATTAAGCTCCCTCGGCTTTCACATGACACGGCGATACCCGTCAGAAGCTGCATGACAGCACATGGACCTGAGTGACATTTGATGTCTGTGGCAGGAGCGAGTGCAGCTCCTCTTTGCGTCTCCCATTCATGTGGCGAGGGCAGGATTAAGACTTGATCCAATAGAGCAGAAGTGGCGAGGAACGAGCCCGGGTCAGATCTGCCTTGAATTAACTCAGTGTTGCAGCAGGAATAATACAATCACCTCCCCCCAAAAACTCTATAATACCACTGAAGGCTAACGTGTGTGTGTGTGTGTGTGTGTGTGTGTGTGTGTGTGTGTGTGTGTGTGTGTGTGTGTGTGTGTGTGTGTGTGTGTGTGTGTGTGTGTGTGTGTGTTGAGCTTGGCCTGTGCGAGGACGCTGCGACCGAACCGCAGGCTGGTGTCCTTTACAAAGAAGAGGGGTCTCTGTTGACGGTTCAAACACAGCCCATGGCCCCCAGCTTCAAAAGGGCCCCAATCATCGCACCCACTTACAACCAACGGCGCATGTCACTTAATGTGGACCACACCATTCATCAATTATGGTGAGCTGGGAGGGGGGGGGGGGGGGACTCTCCAACACCCGCACCGCAGCTCCACGACATAGTGAGTTGTCTCCTGGTCTGACTGAAGCCCCCCCTCCGAGGGTCCCTCAAAGCCCATCTGTTTGCAGGAGGTGCGGCGCGAGACCGCTAACTCCTCAGCGCTGTCACAGAGCCCGCGCGGGCCCTTCTTCTTTCATGCCGCGTTATCTCACCGCGAAATCCTCCTCCTCCTGTAAACGGAGCTTCCAGACGCTTCTTCCCCTTCCTCGTGTCATTGCCGTCCCCGTCCATCCGCGCCCCTCCGCTCATCACACACTTGCTTTGAAAAGCATCCCGCAGGAGGAGAACGCGCTCGCGACCCCGCCGCTCATCAGGCGCTTGGCACGTGAACCGTGTCGAACTGGAACTCATTAAATGGCATCTGATTTCGCCGTGTTGCCATGGGGATGCAGTTAATCCCAAATGACTCTTCTTTTTTGTGTCGGTGTCCAAGTGACAGGACGTGTGTTAAGGTTGTAAGAGTGGAAATAAAAGACACAAATGTGGCGACCATATTTGGAATCCCCCCCCCCCCCCCCCTTTTTTTAAACGGACAGATGACGGCAGGGCGTGCAAACCTGAACCAGACCACACAACAGTATCCGAGCCTCGCTCCTCTTCTTCTTCTTCTTCTTCTTCTTCTACTTCTTCTTCTTCTGTTCCTCCGGCACATCTGGACCGGTGCTCAGGTCGGGCCTGGCCGGCGCGAGGGGATGAAAGGTGACTCTCGTGCTAACCGGTTCGCCCGGAGCACCTCCACATGAGTCGTGCCGCTCCGAACCCCCCCGAAAGCGGTTCAGCTGCTGGTATGTGCGGCTGGTTCCGCGTGTGTGTGTGTGTGTGTGTGTGTGTGTGTGTGTGTGTGTGTGTGTGTGTGTGTGTGAACCTCAGCAGCTGTCTGTGATTTTGTATTCATGTTGTCTGGGGGCTTCTTTCCTGTTGTGTGTTTTCCTGTCGGTCCTGACACCGCGTGGCGGACTCTCGGAGACCCGTTCCGGTCAGGTTATGGATGTGAGCCGCTGCAATCCCAATCCGAATTCGGAATCATCCGAGGCAGGTAGCACACAAATGGCTTCTCTTTCACTACTTTATTGTTAGGAGGCAAGATACATTCATTAAAAATTCATATTTTTTAGCAAGTTGATTATATATTATAGTTGTTGGTGTCATGAACACAATATGTGGAGGAGGGGGGGGGGGGGGGGGTTGTGGAGTAGTAGCTCAACTACTTCCAAAAATAATAATATATAATATTAAAAAAATATATATATCAGTCAAACCTTAACACTGACAATTCAATTGTATGAAAAATAAATACTGTAAAATGTTTACTTTTACATAGTTAATGGTGTTAGATAACATTCAGTTTAAAATCAGTCCAAATGAACCAACCTCAACACTGACTTTTCAATTACAGGCGATAAATAGTTTTGACAAGATCCACATTTATATAATTAAATATATAAAATATAATATCAAATATAAAATTGGGCACATTTGGAAACTGGCTGGCGTTGTTGATGAAGGCTTAATCAGGGCTGTGAAAATATAATTTTTGTATCTCATGTTGTGGCTCAGTTCTGCTCAGTTTAATTAATAGATAAATGCAATTAAACAGGATCTCACTGCATTTAGTTTTCTCTGATATTTTGGGCAATTTGTCACACAAATCCCAGTTGGACGCACACACATTGCTGCATTGAAGCATTGCTTCACAAACAATTGCAGCCACACACGCTCGTGGAAGGAACATGAAAACAGCTCTAATAGGAAAAAGATGAGAGGGCTCGCAGTGAGCACAGAGAGACGGATGACTGTTGGACGATCGGCTGTCCCGGCCCCGCTGGCACACAAACACAAAGATTACCTCCTGAGGTCACAGTGTTGACAAAGTCCGCTTGAAGTGCTCGTTGAATTTTGTACATTTGATTGATGGTCCCATCCTTTTATCTGTTAGTTGCATATAGATTATTCTTACCACTGCTGTATCACTGTAAATATTTTTTAAAAGGCATATAATTCTGAAATGTTTTAAATGCATATAAATACTTAAAGGAGTCATCACCCGGAAATCGCAATTTCTCTTGTTAAAACATGCATATCTGTGTTTGACCTCAGTTGAAACTTGCCTGAAAGGCTGGAGTTTGAAAGTGGCGCCGTTTTTTCGCTTCTGCTCTTTTTCCGAACAGGAATAGCACACAAGGGTGTGCATTCCTAAAGCACGAGATTTTGATTCTGCGCCTTCGGTGACGTCACCGTGGCGGCTACTTGCATAAGCCCACCCCTCTTTCACCACCCAACCCCGCCCCGTCCGCTACCTGAAATCGCCGAAGCGCCGCCATTATGTTTTGGAGTCTGCATGCAGGCAAGCCCCCCCGGCTCTGTCCTTCCTGCGGCGAATCAACGCGCGCCTCATTACATATTATACAATGCACATCCGGACCAGTCAAAACCTCGCGCGTAATCTCGCGTGATAAAATCGCGGTACGAAAAAGGGTCAGAACAAGCTCAATGTTTGATTACATTTTTTTTTTTTTTTTCTAATAAGTTTTACGAATTGATCCAAAGCGATCCAAGGGGGGCTGGATACGTATAAAACCAGGTGATGACTCCTTTAATAATAATTAACATAATTTTAAAAACTAAAAAGTAACATTACGTTTTTGGTAGAAAAGAAGATGTTTTTGTTCAGGACTTTTATTTTGGAGTTTTTATATTTTTTTTACATTTGTAATTCATGCTGATATTTCTCTCCGAGTTCATTCAGAGCAGCTCTGCCTTTTTTTTAAATGCAAGTTATTATTGTGTTCAGAACAATCACCTGATTTACATTAGTTTGAATGTTCAAACGTTAAATGGTGAACGTCTGTGATTATGAAGAACCAGATCAGTAGGAAATACAAACTAATGTTGTTGTCGCTCTGAAGGCAAACAGCTTTCTAATGATAAAGTAAGATGTCTGTGTGAACCCACAGCGAGGGGAAACAGCCCTGTGCTGTTCAGGAAAAAATGTGTCATCTTGTTTATTTTCCATCGGTGTGCTGTCTTTTCCAGCCTATAGGGCAGGATGATAACAAAAAATATTGCGGCGTCCACCTCTCACATGCGGACTTGCCCTTCAATCCACCGGGGGGCCACAAGGCCCTTAGAACAACATTCTTGCTGTGAGGGAGACGAGCAGAAGTTACAGCCTGTGTGTTAATGATGGCTCACTGGTGATTCCCTCACATGTTTGTTCAGATTTTGGCTTTGCTTATACACACAGGCACAAATCAAACTCTCCATCCCCTTTCTCTCTCTCTCTCTCTCTCTCTCTCTCTCTCTGTCTCTCTCTCTGTCTCTCCCCCTCCCTCCGTCCCGGTGATGTCTCATCTTCCAGCACTGACGTTGGCCAAAACTCCGACGCAGAACTGGCCTCCGTCTCTGCTATTTTAGATACTTTTGTGTCCCATATCTTCCTTGAAGAAATAAATTCCCCTCCAAAAAAAAAAGAAGAAAATTCTCATTAACTGTTCTCCATAATGCCAACTCCTATCATTGCGCTCTCGGTCTCATCCACTGTATCCACTAAGACTGAATAATATTTGGACAGGTGTTGGTTCATACACATTAACTTCAAGGGGTCTAGTGTGCTATTTCACTGCTGTTTCATAAAGAGGAGAAGAAGAAAAAAGAGAGCTGCGTATCCTGGCTGCTGGATCCTTAAACTGGTGCTGTATACTGTAGTCTATACTGTATGTGTAATCCCTAACAATAAAAAACTGTTTAGCACCAATTTTCCTTTACTTTTAAAACCTTCTCTTTTTTTCCTGTTTCAGACAACTGTGGAGGCCACATCTGGAAGACAGATGTAGGCCTAGTCCCAAAGCTTGTTCTCTGCCTTTGACTCTCACTCTTTCTCTCTCTCTCCCCCTCGCATTCGCTGCTTCTCACTCACTCACTCTCTCTTTCTCGCGTCTTTCCCTCCCTCCCCTGTCCTTTTGGGAAACATGAGAGCTGCGCTAATTCTCTCTCTCTCTCTCCCTCTCTCTCTAACTCTCTCTCCCTCCCACCCCGGCCGGACCACCCACATTCGGAAACGCCTAGCTGTTCCTAAGGCAGCGCCGCCGGCAGTTTAGAGAGACAGTGGGAGCGCAAACAAGAGAGGGAGAGAGAGAGAGATGTAAGGATGGGTTATGACTGACGGTTTTAGCAGAGTATCAATTACATCAATGTCAAAGCCATAACCTGCCATTGTGTGAGGAGGAGAGAGAGTCTGGGAGAGACGGCTGCTTTAGTGCTCAGCTGACTTCATGCAGCATGAATTCTGGCCCCTTGTTAACTATATCCCCTCACTTCATACTGTCGCATATTTGATGCAGAAAAATGCATCTTAGGAAAACAAATGTAAAGTGTCGTCATGCTCAAAAGTTTGGAAAAAGCTTCATGGAAATTCTCCATAACTTGATCAAACTTTGTAAAAAAAAATGAAGGACTTTGGTCAAAGATCACAGAGACATAACAAGCAAAATATAGTTTAAACCGCAGCTTTTATTTGCTTGGTAATCGGTAAATCTGAGCATCTCACGGTTCACCTCAAACATCTCCAATATGAAGGCCAATGTCACCACCATGTGGATGTTTCTTATTATTGCCTCTTTACAAACTTGCTTTAACCATCTGTACTTGAAAAACATGTTATTCATTAATACATAATTTAGCATATCTAACTCATAAAGCCACATTCTGAGCTGTGCAGTAATGGTTGGTGTATAGATGTTTGTTTTAGTTCAAGCTGCACTGATCAATATTTTATATGAACAATGGATAAAATCAGTATTTGTATGTGAAAGAAATTGCCCATAATAATGAGCAATGTTGAAGCTCCACTTTGACCATACATAAAGTGCCTTAAACTTGCATTCTGTCTGCTGGCCATTAGGGGGCGAGCGACTCTTCTAGTTGCAAAAAGAAGTCTGATTGCATAGAAGTCTATGATAAAATGATTCTACTTATCACTTATCACAGATTTATTCCTCAACATTGTAAACATGAGTTTATGGTCTCAATCTCAATCAAAGTTGACCTTGAATTATGAAGCTTATTTTATTATCAGCTTCAGACCAGAATCCCAATGGATCCTGATCCAGTAAGGTTGCTGCTCGGGGTGCCGCAATATCAACCGTCTCCATCTGTCTCTCTCACCCAGCAGCACAGCAAATCTTTTCTCTCTCTCAAATACCACATTGACTTCAAGATTCTGCTCCTCAGTTTCAAGGCTCTCCAGAACATTGCACCTCCTTACCTCCTCCATGCTGCCCACCGACCCTACTCTCCACTCTGCTCCTCACCACATCTCCTGCCTGGTTGTCCTCCATGGGGTCAAGAGTTTTCAGCCATAAAGCCTTACACTGACTTTCTCCCCGTTTTAAAATCCCACCTAATAACCTTACAATATTAACGTTTTAATATGTACCTGTTCTTCCATTAGTCTGTTGTTGTTTTTTGCTTTGCAATTTTGTTTGGTCTGTTTTAACTGTTGTGTATCTGTTTTTATTCTTTTATTTGTAAACGTCAGATGTCCTTGAGTGTCTAGAAAGGCAGCCATAAATAAAATGTATTATTATTATGTCAAAATTTCAAACAAAAAATCTGTTGACATGAAATGATTGAATGTTTTAAAGAATTATTAAAAAGTCATAAAAATCGATCGAATCGCATGTCAAACAAAGTCTGTTATGTCCAAAGCAAAATGCCATGGTCAAATTCTTTGAGGAAAAAGTCAAACAGACGAAAAAAGTCATAGTACTGTATGTTGAAAGAACTCATGCAATAGTACGTCGAAAAAATGGCATAAAAGTCATGATATACTATGTTGAAAAATGTAATGAAAATGTAATTTGTATAGCATGTGAACATTTCTTAAAGGAGACATATGTATGTTGAAAGAATTTATGATTGAAGGCATAGCATAGTGTGTTAAACAAGAAAATTCATAGAATAATGTTAAAAAATTACTAAAAAGTCATAAAAAGCCATCATATCATGTTATACAGTTTATAATGTCTAGAACAGTAACAAAAAGCCATAGTCCATTTTTTTCGGGAAAAAAAAGTCATACTATAGCATGTCGAAATTTCACAAAAAAAGACAGTCAGGAAAATTAATAGAATAATGTAAAAAATTAATAAAAAGTAAAAAAAAGCCATCATATCATGTTATACAGTATATTATGTCCAATACAGTCATAAAAAGCCATCGTCCAATTTCCCCCCCAAAAAATTTCACACAAAAGTCAGTCGAGAAAATTCATAGAATAATGTAAAAAATTACTTAAATGTCATAAAAAGCCATGGTATCGTAACTCAAACTAAGTCTGAGCATATTATGTCCAATGCAGTCATAAAAAGCCATAGTCAAATTTTTTCTGAAAGAAAGTCATACTATATAGCATGTCGAAAATTCACAAAAAAGTCAGTCGAGAAAATTCATAGAATAATGTAAAAAATTACTTAAATGTCATAAAAAGCCATGGTATTGTAACTCAAACTAAGTCTGAGCATATTATGTCCAATGCAGTCATAAAAAGCCATAGTCCAATTTTTTCAACAAAAAAAAAGTCATACTATAGCATGTTGAAAATTTACAAAACTGTCAGTCGAGAAACTTCAAATAATAATGTAAAGATTACTTAAAAGTCATAAAAAGCCATCATATCACATGTGATACAGTATGCTATGTCCAAAACAGTCATAAAAAGCCATAGTCACTTTTTTGGGGAAAAAAAGTCATACTATAGCATGTTGAAAATTCACAAAAAAGTCAGTCGAGAAAATTCATAGAATAATGTAAAAAATTACTAAAATGTCATAAAAAGCCATGGTATCGTCACTCAAACTAAGTCTGAGCATATTATGTCCAATGCAGTCATAAAAAGCCATAGTCCAATTTTTTCAACAAAAAAAAAGTCATACTATAGCATGTTGAAAATTTACAAAACTGTCAGTCGAGAGACTTCAAATAATAATGTAAAGATTACTTAAAAGTCATAAAAAGCCATCATATCACATGTTATACAGTATATTATGTCCAAAACAGTCATAAAAAGCCATAGTCACATTTTTTGAGAAAAAAAGTCATACTGTAGCATGTCGAAATCTCACAAAAAAAAGTCAGTCGACAAAATTCATAGAATAATGTAAAAAATTACTAAAATGTCATTAAAAGCCATTGTATCATAAGTCAAACTGAGTCTGAGCGCATTATGTCCAATACAGTCATAAAAAGCCATAGTTCAACAAAAAAAGTCATACTATAGCATGTCGAAATCTCACAAAAAAAAGTAAGTCGACAAAATTCATAGAATAATGTAAAATTCTATTTGTATGTAGAAAAAAGTTAAAATATATTATGTTGCAAAAAGTCATAATGTAGTATGTCGAAATAAAGTCACAGCATACTATGTAAAAAAAAGTTGCTGCCGCTACCTGCTGCTGTGGAGCATTTAGCGGCTAAAAAGCCAGATATTTCCCTCAGGAGTTGGTAGAGATCAAAACCGGAGCTGAAAGGTGAGTGAATATTAGACTCATGTTGTCAAACCGGCTCAAAACACACCTCCAAATGAATGCTAATGTTGTTGAAGGACGTTTAAATAGGCACTCAAGTACTGTGCCTAAGTTCTTTACTTTCCATTTCATGCTACTTTATACTCTTACTCCATTACTGCACTTTTGTAAGCTACTATTCTACTTTTTACACTATAATGTTCATTTTACAACATCAGTCACTCGTTATTTTTCAGATTATTCATGCAAAATATAAATCAACTAATACATTACAATGTATTATAATGCATTAAGCTTCCTAGTAGTATATTAGGTAGTTGCCGACCTTAAGCAGCTGCAACATTATGTAGGCATTAATGCATCACCAATCCAGTGATATAACATATGTACATTTCCTGAAATGGGAAATTCTGTACAGTGATTATAGTATGTTGTTTGTTTGCTTTACCAAAGTAGAAGATCAGAGTACTACTCGTGTTCACAGCTCGTCTCTGCCGCCCCCTGGTGGCAAACACCTGTGAATTGCAAGATGAACGACATCTGCAGACAGTAGTGGAAGACAACTTTATTAATCATTTACATTCATAAATTCAGTCACCCGGTAACTTAAGTCATCAAGATTAACAACTAAGCTAGCCAAAATGACAGAGCAAGATGTGGAAGATATACACCAGCCAAAGGGATTTCTGTTACTTGGCAACCCAAAGAGTGTTATTATACATGGGTTATTACTGAGCTGTGAAGCATAATCTACACCTAATAAATGCATGAGCTAATACAGGGTGATGTAGTATAGTGGTACACCTTCTGAAATAGAAAGTATAGTTACTAGTGCTCAAGCATAAATACTATTATAAAGGCGTTAACTGCTTCACCAATAGCTCGGTAATACAATGGTGTTGTGAACACAGTGAGGTGACTTTAAAGTGCAACCTAATACATAACACATTGATATGAGATTACCTCTCATTTAGTTTTCTGTGTTCTTCTTCTCCCCACCTCAGTAGCCACTGATCGTACAGTCGCACCCATCATACGTCCAAACGGCCCGCCCACAAACAGGCCGACCAGCGATCCCAGCAGGGCCTCACTTCCCACCAGTTTGGGCAGCCACGTCATCCAGCCTGTCAGCCTCTCCCACAAGCCCCACAGAAAATAGGGAGCATGGGAGGAAGGTGAGACACCGGCAGAGGGGAAAATACTATCGACATCCACATCCAAGTCACCGACGCTCCTCTCTGCCTCGCCCCGGACTTCCTCCATTTCTTCTTCCGTGATGTTTTCCTCCGAGTCTGTGGGAGACACCCGGTCCTCTCCTCTCCCCTCTCTTACGATCTGTACCTGCCTCTCTCTCACTCTCCCCTCGGCCTCCTGGTACAGAGGGCAGCTGAAGTGTTGCCCACCGCTCTCTCTCACTGCATGCTCCACCTTCTCCAGCAGCTCCTCCACAGCCCTGCCCTCCTCCGGGTCTCCACTGCGGGTCTCCAGGGTGTGGTAGCGCTCGCCACATCTCTCCACCAGCGCCCGGAGGTCCTTGCGCCACATGACGAGGTATTCCTCCAGCTGCTCGTCCTCCTCCAGCTCCTCGGTGTGGGTGAAGAGCACGATGGTGTTTGCGCTGACCGCACGGGGGCCGAACAGCTCCGTCAGCACATCCAGCGCCTTGGCCTCTTCATCGGACGGCTGGTTCACGGGGACGCACAGCAGGAAGACGTGTGGTCCAGGGCTGGATAAGGCGATGAAGGAGGATATGTGTCTCCTCCTTTCCTCTGGGTCGCAGCCTGAGCCAAACCAGGCTGGACTGGAGACGACCACCACCTACCGAGAGGAGGCAGAAGCATGAAGTCAAGGTGGAATAGTGTGCTCACTTGTGTGTGCTTTTAAAGTGTATTATGCTACAAATGAATATGTTATGCTAAAGAAATGTGTGTCATATATAAGACTGGAAGACGGTGCAGCAGGAGAGTGAATATTTGCATGTTACATTTAGTTTAGAAACTAAAAGGCGTCTTTTAGGTAAGTAATCATAAATCTTCCTGGATGATTAAACAATACATACGTTTAAAAAATGGGTGTGAGTCTGTTTTTTTAAATTCCATGATACTTCCTGTGTTTTATAAATCAGGCTCTATTTTGTACTTCTCTACCATGATAGCGAACTAGACAGGTTTTACAAGTAACTCACAATATTCACAATTATCCCGATAAAGAAGATTCACCACAATCAACTTATTGTATCCTCTCATCCCTTAACAGCTGAGAGGACGCGGCAGCAACCTGTCAATCACAAGGTAGCCCCGCCCTAAATCATACCCTGCTCTATGGTCTATTTGACTCTAAATGGACCATAATTTACTAAATTAACATCATTTAGACTTAAAACTAGAGATTCAGACCATAAACTCATGTTTACAATATCAACTGACATAATAAATTAAGTGAGAAGTAGAGCCATCTTCTCATAGACTTAGTTTTACAACCAGGAGTCGCCCCCTGATGGCCAGCAGAGAGAATGCAAGTTTAAGGCTCTTCAGGTTTTGCTTCATGTTTCAGAACCTGAGGTTCAACTGGATATGATTTTGCATACAAATGCACATACATCTATTAAAACATTAAAAATACAAGGCAGTAAGATTCAAAAGAGATTCAAACTTATGTGTCACTATGATGACGTGTCTAAACTTTGCAGTGATAATTTACTCTATCGATGCAGTGTGATGTGCTGGTTCACGCCTACCTGTCTACCTGCAGCCTCTCCTCTGTGTTTGCTGCACTCCTGGACTTTGGCAGCCTGCGGGTCCTGTTGAGGGTCCTGTTGCGGGTCCTGTTGCGGGTCCTGTTGAGGGTCCTGTTGCGGGTCCTGTTGCGGGTCCTGTTGAGGGTCCTGTTGCGGGTCCTGTTGAGGGTCCTGTTGAGGGTCCTGTTGCGGGTCCTGTTGCGGGTCCTGTTGAGGGTCCCCCAGGCCCAGGATGGTGCCGACTGCTGATCCCTTTCCTGCCCCCGTCCGGCCCAGCACCACCAGCCTCAGCTCTGCTGCTTAGCAGGACACAACAAAACCATGGTTTTAATAGTATAACCTACTGCATGTTGTTTATATACAGAGGTGGGATGAAGTGTTGTACAAATATTAAGTAGAACTTTCAGGTATCTGTACTTTACGTCAGTATTTACTTTTTTATTTTAATACATTTTAAAACAAACATCTGTTCTTCTCCACGCCTCATATTTTCAAACCTGATACTGATACAATATTCAGTTAGCCTTGCAAAAAAAAAAAAACAGTAGCAATGTACTGAATAGGGGATACTTTGAGTATATTTAAGAGCCTGTACTTTTTCACTTTTACTTAAGTAGAGAAGTTACATTTGTACTTCTACTTGAGTAGAGAATGTCTGTACTTCTGACACCTCTGCTTCAACACAAGAGTGTGTGTTTACGACACTATGGGGCGATACGGAAATAAGACGTCACGATAATCCCATCAGAAAGAATACACGCAATTGTTGTGTCATCCTCCTTAAAGTGTTAGTCTATCTGTGTTTTGTGTACTAAACTGGTTTTAATGCTGTGTCATGAACAGCCAGTGCGCTTATCATGATGGGACAGCGCCCTACGCAGCTGCCGTCTCCCTCCTTCTCTCTTCCCGTCTAAACTCGCACAAATACCGTGAACACGTGACCATGACCGGCTCCAATATGGCCCGCGGCTCTTTGATGCGCTCGGAAACAATTGTCGGCCTACCTGACTGTGCTGCAGCTGTTGTCATGTCTGCGTTCCTTCACTGCCGTATTTAGTGTTGAATCGGGGGAGCTCGTACTTCCTGGTTCCTGTCTGATACCGGACTGGGCTCGACTCACTCCAGCGGGGCTGAACACAGCTGCATCTGTCGTGGTGGCTCAAAGCGGGGCCCGAGGACCGGGCGGCGTCCGGATCAGCCCACAAGTTGGAAAAGTATCATCAGAAGACTGAGTCATAGTATCATAAGTGCAGCAAGGTTTTGTGGTTTGTTGACTTAGTGAATTATGTCATTACTTCCATGGGTTGATACAGATAGTCAAGCATATTATTTAAGTCGAGCTGAAATGGAAAAAATGCCTTTTTAACCCTTTTAAATCACATCCCCAGCCATATTGTTTACTTAACAACACATGCCAACAAGAAAAATGTTTTATATGAAACTCAAATATCTTCCTGTAAAAACAAAATATGACAGTTTACTTACATCCGCTAGTACCAAGCAATAATATGACATCCATCAAACTATCTGCAGCTTCCCAACGTTTCACTCTGAAATACGTCACCATACAGAAGATACTCATGAAATGCTGTTTCAGCTCGACTTTAAGGGCCCAACCTCATCTATTATCTAACTAAAGGAATCTCTCTTTTCTTTGCACATCTAGAGAACCACTCATATGAGTGCCTTGTCAAATGATGTGCAATTTGGACGTGCAACGCATTCAATAGTAATAAACTTTAATTAATGAACAGCGATCTGTTGCAGCAGGAAAGGCACTTCGGGGCTCAGCGAACTTGAACGACTGCATTTCACTTTTGCTGCTGGATGCTGTATTTACTAATGTCGTGAGCAAACATTTGTTCACTTCCCTGCAGCCGGGAGTGTTTGAGATGTGCAGCCATTTTTCCGCCGAGAGCTTTGGTTGCCATGATGTGGAATGTCTATGGTAGTAGGAATGGCGGTACTTGCTCTGGATGAAGGGGAGGCTGAAGCTCATAGGGAGAGAGGACTTACCCGCCAGTCAACGTGGGTCCATGAGATTTTGTGAGCAAGGAAACATCTCGGCGAGTACGATGGTTTGGTTCAAGAGCTGAAATGGTGCAGCGCGTAAAATAAAACAAAAAACGAGAAGCTGAGTTTGGAAACAGTTTTAATGTTAACCATCCCCTAACACAATCTGACAGTGATTTGAACAGCTCCCTATTAAAACAATGTTGCATCTAAAGATGTCATTCTACCACTTTTCTACAGACCAGTCCAAATCTAAACACTGTATGCACAGTAAAATATCAAATGTATAAAACAGCAAGGCATGACAGCACTTATTTACAAGGTAAAAGAAAAACTAAGCGGCTGTCAAATATATTATGTCGATAATGACCAAATGACTTGCATGTTTCCGTACATCTCAGTAAAAAATCAAGTATGTAGACACGTACAGAAAACTCAACAATCAAACCCACTTAAAAGGCGAGACAAATGGACACATACGAGCGCACGCTCATTCATACCACAGCACACTGTACAACAATAAAGCTACGCTGACATGCCAAGAAAGATCACCGTGTTCAGTAAAATGTTTCATTTAAAAATATAACAATTACAAAATTAGGAGACCAAGGTTTTTTAAAAAAATACACTTTAAAAACATGTTGACGCTAGAAATATCCAAGTTTTCAGATGCCAAACAAGTGGCTTAAATTAAAGTCCAAGGGTCACTCCTGTTAAGGACCGCTCCGGGCAAATATGTTGACCTCTGGTGCCAAATCACTCCACTTATCAACATTTACCTACAGCCCAGGCATGATGTAGGCGATATTGTCCAACGTATTCGACTGGCGGAAAAAGAGGTAGAGCTTGGTTAGAAAATGCAATAAATACGCACATAAATTGCTGTGAGAGTGTATAACACCAGAATGTGTATAAATCTGCAGTCCGGCTGAAAACACAAACATTTATAAATGTTAATACTTTACCAGGATGTTTCGAGGACATCCGTTTAACTGTGGTATCTGTGCTGTGAGACAGGTCAGCGGTCCCAGCGCACACAAGATGGAGTCCAGAAGTACCGACAGACTCCCAGAGACCGCCACCATCCCCTAACACAAAGAAACATCGGCATGACTCAATTATTCCACTGATGAGTAATGAAACATCTCCAGGGGTGAAAGGAGCCCGGTCCAGTACTTGTGCTGCGTTCATGCATTTTCAGAATAATCAGAAAAATGTGTTCCTGACTGGGAAAACTCACATGAACACCCGCTCAAGTTGGAACAACAACTTGTTTATGTTTATGCGATAAAATACAACAAATCTTCTTTGTAGCGTCCATGTTTTTTCCACATTACAACTGGAAGCTTACATATGCACCAAAGTCAGAAGAACAACATCCTAACAAAGGAAATCCAATCAGAGGAGCATGCAATACCATTGTTTAAGCTATGAGAGTGCCTTTTTAGGTTTCTAATGAATTGCTTCTAAATTTAAAACAAAACAAATAGTTATGATTTAGAAAGTTTTGTCAACATTTACAAATTATTCTACACACACCATTTAAATGCGTCTTTTGCGTGATGTTAGGTTTTAATTTCTTATTCCACCAAATTGGTTGGGAAATTGATCCAGTGCATACTAATGTGATATTTTGTTTAGCAATATTGCATCAATACATGGACGCCAAGTACTAATCTTATATTATATAATCCAATAATATTGCAAATATAAAATTTACCCTTTTGGTAACAAAGGTCTTTTCAGTTTTTTCTGGTCATGGGTAAAGAAAGTGGGAACATATCGTAATATGTTTAAAAATTGTATCGTGGCTTAATGATCATGATAATATCATAATGGTGTTAAAAATGTAATGCATGTGTTGGGGAAGCATGAAGCTGGGGGTGGGAGGAGAACAATATAAAGCGGTAAAGCTTGAGGTAGTACTCCTGGCAAGAACTCCATCTTCACCTCTAAACATCTCCATATTACAGTTCAAATAAAAAAAACCTGATATTGATATTTATTGATATACAAATAATCCTACCGTCTTTGTTGTATAGAAGTTATCGGTTAATTCCACTGCAAACTAGCCTTCAAATGTGTATATGTGTGGAAACGTACCTCGGTTTCCTGTAACCGATGCCCAATCAGGGACAGGGACTCTCCCAGTAGCTGCAGGTGAGCCGCTGCGTCGATGGGATCAACATCTGGGACTCGTGCCGGGGATAGTGACATGGTGACAGGTGCTCTGTTCGGCGACACTATCGCCGTTCCTACAGCTTTCATGACCAAACACAATTTAAAGGAAGCATTTGTGAGAAGTGACAGTGAGAGGACAAAGCGTTGAGAAATGATAAAACTTCCTCGTCAAAGATACCTTTGGTTTTGTTCTCAGTGACAGTCTTGTGTTTCACCGTGGTGGCCTCCGCCTTGTTCAGTTTGTGCTGCAGATACTGAGCTTTCTGCTTCCAAACCTGCACAGAAAAAATACAGAGAACATGGAACATTTAGGGTGCTTTCACACCTTACCAGTTTGATTCAGTTCAAATAAACTCAAGTCCATTTTGGCCAGTTAGTGCGTACAAAGGGGGCTTTTTTACAGTCCTGTCTACCATTATTCATCACAACATGCAGTCGATTTGGAGTCTAATTACACTAATAATGCTTACAATCAGTTACTAGTCAAATTACATAAATATACACATCAGAAGCATTAAATTGCTGCATAAACTTCTGTCAGCAGCCGCAATTTGATTTCCCCACACGGGTCCTGATGTTAACAGGGTGACATTCTGCAAAACTGTCCAATAATCCAGTTACCCGTCAGTCTGTATATCTTCATGTTTGCTCCTCTGAGTCGCTGGTAAAGTCAGTGTGAACAGGAACTGGACAAGAACTAAAGTGCAACATGGTTCCATAATGTTCCCTACAAGCAAACACAACTACAGCACCTATAGGCCCCCGTCTGAACTACAACCTTTACAGTGATACTCAAAAGCTTTTCCAATATCAATGACAAATCAGGACAAAATCTTACCAGTTTGTCTTTCTCTGGCATCGCCTTCCACACCTCTGCCAACTTTTTGCTTAGCTCACCAAAGACTGCAGATGAGACATACAAACATATTGTTTAAAATGTGTATTTTAGTGATATGTCAGTCAGTGTCACACGGTATGTCGTATTATTACCCACCTAGTCCTGGATGTTCTGCATTTATGTTGACCCTGTACTCCTTACAAAACACCTGATACGCTGTTGTGTACTTCTTCTTCGGCTGAGAGGACAAAGAAATTAATTCAAATTTAACAATTCATCATATTCGTGTGTTAGTTTGCGGGGGAAAAGGCTGCTGTTAGCATAGTCACTGATGCAAAATGATGCTGACATATTGGTCCTATGTGGCATTCAAAGCTATAAACACAATAAGAAACATCACAATCAGTATCTTACCTTGTCTTTATCCTTCTCATGCTTGTCTCGATCTTTCTCCTCTTTCTTCTTCTTCTTCTCTGTCACTCCATCGTTGCCTTGGTGGTGGTGTGGAGGGACGGGCGTGCCCATGGCATACATTGGACCGACAGCGCTGTGAGTGACGGTGGGATGGGAATGGCTGTGGGCCCTTGATGAGTCTGAACAATGTCGTACAGACACATAGCAATGGTAATGAAAAGTATTGCCGTCAGTTGTCTTGCAATCTTTTCTCACAGACATCACCAAAAAAAAAATGTGTGTACATAAACAAACAATGCAGCAAAAGAACAACAATTGGTTGCACATATTTGACAACTAATAAACTCACCTCCAAATCCTTTGCTGTGCTTCCTGTCCTTTCCACTTTTATCCTTATCTCTGTCTTTCTCTTTGTCCTTCTTCTTCTTGCTTTTTTTGCTCTTCTTCTTCTTTTTTGACAGGTGTGTGTATGAATCATCTATAACCAGTTCACCAGCCTCCAATTCACCCCCAGATGAAGAGCTATCATCTCCAATGCCACCTCCATAATGACCTGTATAACAGCAATGGTGTACGTTATACTACCAGTAAATACAAGTATAAAATAAAGACACATGAACAAGTCCACACCAGACATGTTATCTTTGCAGCCCAGAGAAGCATAAGTCCAACATAAATTAGCCTTATCTTACCTTCCACCTCCACCTCTTTCCCAACTACAGGTAGTGGATCTCGATTCTGCTGTTGTTTTTTCTTGGCCGGCTTTGAGTGCTGCATCCTATCTCTATCCTTCTCCTTCTTTCCACCTCCTTTGGATGAGTGGGGTGTGAATGGAAAGCTCTCTCCTTCTTCTTTCTCCGGAGACATGATGAGCTTCATTTTCAACCCATCAGCCTCACGTAACGTCAAGGGTTCCTCTTTGGGAGCTCCACCGTGGAATAGAGACGACTTTGAGGAAGAGTGCTTTTTGGAGGAGGATGATGATGATGAAGACATGGGACGGGAGTGAGAGAGGGAGTGGCTCCCTTTGCTTCCACCGCCACTGCCGCTCTCACGTTTGCGGTCCTTGGAGGAGTGCGAGGAGAAGGGTGGGTAGGAGGGCTTCTTGTGCAAGTGGGGGCTGGGATCCGAACCTGTGGCCAGTGGAGAGGTGATAGCCTGCAGGAGGCCCATCGCTGTATCTGTCGTGTTGGAGGATGAGGGGGACGAGAGCGGAGGGGACCGGTCTGCAGACTTGTGCTTTTTCTTGTGGGGAGGTGGACCAGAACCATCGTGGTCTGAAACAGGAAATAAATGAAAATAAAAGTAAATACAGTTGTAGAGTATTTTTTGTGAAATTAAAAGGTTATTACAATATATTAACCTCTCACCCCTGTAATAGTAGTCATCGCTATGTTTCTTCTTTTTCTTGTGCGAGTCCCCTCCAAGCATGAACAGTTCTGAATCCTGATATGGGATGACACATTTTGCTTTCCATTCACCAATTCATAAACAAAATATTAAAATATGCTAGAAGACCATAACTAGAGGCATTTCTTAAATGCATTCTGTGATCTATATATATATATATATATACAAGTTTAAGTTAATGTGGACAGATAACTTACCTTGGGTCTTTTCTTGGAAGACTTCCGGACCTGAGCAGCGATCTCCTCTTCCTCCCTTAACAGATCCTTGTACGACCTCCTCTTCTCTCTTTGGCTACGACCAGCTACAAGGCCTCTGTCTCCTTCCATCCCCACATCTAGAATAAACAAAATTACTATTATAAGCCTTAACTTATGAGTTAAGATTTCATCAAATTAAGAATATTTATCACAGCTTCCATGAAGGGGCTCGCTACATCTACATCTCTTAAAATGTTCCCCGTTCCTTGTTTCATTTATCAAAGTGTGTGTCTGAATGCAAAGAAATGCATATGTAAAGTGGGAACAAAGTAAAAGTACATGAAGAGTATGCAAACATTACCCATTCCTCCTTTATTCTTGATCTCTTCAAAAGCCATGGCTGCTCCTTTGACGTTTATTTGTCACAGTATGTCACTGACTACATAAGGCAGGAATCAGGATATTGACCTGTAACCACAAAGAGAGAAAACAAGAAAATGCGAGTTAATGTATTAACATATATTCTGGACAACAACGAATCAGAGCCGTACATTACACAATAATGAAGTGGAACGTTCCATCAACAAAAGGTAAATAATACTTAAATAAGTACTGGGTTGCGACAACTATCCTGCTAAGTCCTACATTGAGCTGCCCATTCAACACTGGAGCTAACCTGGACATAACGCTACTCAAAAGTGGGGAACTGCTCAATGTATGGCTGCTTCTTGAGGGGGTAAAAGCAAGTTACGCTATATTCCAATACTACTGTGGTCTGTCACCTGCAAAAGAGTACAAAAATGATAGCTAAATAAACTCCCGCCTACTTTCATAAAGATACACAAACACACCCCCTCTCCATTCACTTTGACTCGTTAGCTTCCCAACATTTCCAGACCTCGAATTCGTCCCGCTGAGTGTCCCCTCAGTTTGCCGGTGACAGCGACTGAGGAAAACCCGAGGCTTACACCCACAGCTAGGCCGCGGTCGACTCGAGTGCATAAAATAACGTGGCAAACATGCATTCAACTCTGCTCGTGACTTCATCTCCTCTAGGTGATAGAATGTGTTGTTTATACACACCAGGAAGACAAGAAATGATGTGTTTATTAAATTTTACTACCTCTACGGATCTCCAATTTACGCGGGTCCGGTCGCCATTTTTTATTATCGGCAAAGCAACAATACGTGTCAACGTAGGGGAGGGGCTTTGGTAACACAGCCAATCAGCGCAAGGGAAAAGTAGCCATATTAGCGATGCATTCGCAAACGCTCTGTATCGCACTATGCAAAATGACAACAAAAGACTCAATAGTTTACCATGTTGATATTGAGATAAGTAGTTAGTAATTTAATTGCAACGGATAACCTTCTTTCTTCTTTATCACATTATATAAAACACAAAATTTCACAAATAGCCAAATATATTGATTTATTGAATAACAGCCATTTCCAACAACTGTCAAATCAGTTTTTACTGTACGGTTCACATACAAACAACATGCAATACAAGAGAAAAGGCAACAAGATACAAATATGCTTTTGATATGAAAACCAACAAAAAAAAACAACAATGAAAATTGTTTTATCATTTTATGACAAATATGTCTCGTAATGATCCTAAAACTTGGCTAACGGCAGGCAAAATAGAGGCAGGCATGTAGACCACACACACACACACACACACACACACACACACACACACACACACACACACACACACACACACACACACACACACACACACACACACACACACACACACACACACACACACACACACACACACACACACACACACACACACACACACCACTTCCGGGCCAGCTTCTGTTCCACTAGCTTCTTGTTCTTAATGTGTATTTCCCTAAGGGGCTTCTTTTATCCCTTTTCTGGATAGCCACTAAACTGAGTACTGGGCACTCAAACTTGAGTATGTTTTCATTATAACCAAGATAAGAATATTTTTCCCAGCATTTTTAGCATTTTAGTCTTACTAGCCACAGGGACCCAATCAAAATTAGTCAGAGCTGTAAATGCTAATAAAATAATCATTGTGTTATCTTGGTAAAAATGTCGGTGTCTCATAGAGTAGTACTGTAGATATATTTAGTTTTGAGTATGGACAGAACACCACAGCATTATGTTTCAGCATTTGCAAGTCTGGCCAGAACTAGTGCAGCAGAGGCTTTCCTGAAAGGTAGCAGGACTTCAGCTTTCTAAACACTTTATCTTCTACCTATCCCCAAAATTCTGTTTCTGTAGACTGAGTGATGTAAAACTGGCCAGTAGATCAGTCACCTCATCCACCTGGGGGTGAAAAGCAAAAATACATACTATTATGTAGTATTAGTTAGTATTTTTTAAATCTAAGTCATTGCAAATCTAAAAAAAAACAAAAAAACATTTAAGTTAAGTTACACCATAAATCCTGATTTGTATGCATGCAAGTCTGAGAATCATTCTAGTATTTAGGTCTCACCTGCTCTTTGGTGCGTGTGTGCTGGAGCTGTGTCGAAATGTGTTCCAGCCTCTCTTTAGCTTCACTCTGGCCCATTAAGTTCAGGTATTCCCTCAGCATTTGAATGATCTACAAAGGAAAGTCACATATACACATCTTCAGCAATTCTAACTAACTAAAAAATTAGAGAGAGAAAGCAGTTGCAGAACCGATCTGGATCTATCCAAAGCCTTAAGCCAGGCAAGTATACACATTCTCTACCTGTGTGACTTCGCCTCTCAGAGTTTCTAAGCTGCGTGAATCTCCCTCCTGCAGAATATTAAGCTTGGAACGTGCTAGATGCAGAGGGGTCCTTCCAGCTCGGTCGAGGGCATCCACACGGGCTCCTTAACGGGGGGAAGCAAAAATCTATCAGTTAGTAAATCTATCTATTAATAATAATAATAATAATAATTTTAACCCACAAGAGTGTAGTAACTCTGATTAAAGGGTCAGTGTTGTTATAGATCTATAGATGTGTGTGTGTGTTCATTTATATATAAATAATATATAAATGACAACAGATCTTGTATGTAGAATTTAAATGAATAAAGTGAATAAACTTGATCTTGTTCTCAGTCAACACTTCTACATTGGTCTCACCTCCTCTCAGCAATGTGGTGATTACAGGCACATGGTTGGTACAGGCCGCTGCAGAAACACAGGTTAAAATGAGCAAGTTGTAACACATTCAATAATAAAACGGTTTTAAAACACTTGTTGCACGTCTAAAACATCCCTAAAATGTTACTTAACGTCATTCTTAAGAATATCTTCACTTTAGCAGGTGTGAGTCAAAAGCAGCTGCAGAGTGAGTCGGAGTGAAACCACAGTCAAATGCATCTCTGACCACAGCGCTACAGGTTTTACGGCTCATGGTGATTGTGCTCTCTTACCCAGATGGAGGGGGGTATTTCCCAGACTGTCTCGCTGGTTGGGGTCAGCGCCGTGGTTCAGCAACAATTGCACTACAGAAAAATAAGTTGAACTGTTGAAATCTAGACTTAATTGTCACCTTATTACTTTGTACTTACTTTACTTTGTAAAGTACTATGCTAAATACACCTAAATGTAAATGTCACCGATTGTTAAAATGCAGTGTACAATAATGGGAAGTGTTTAAAAAAGCATTAATTAGGATCTTGACTTGCAGTGTGGTAAACAAACTTCTCTTTGGAAGGCAACCATCCTGCTGAATTATACATGATTCTCCGTGATACTTTCAAAACAAGCTAATCACCAACCAATGCTCTCATTGCCGTTGCAGGAAGAGAAGTGAAGGGCTGTCCTTCCCTTGTCGTCTGCTGCACATGGGTCTATGTCATCTTGCAGGAGTTTTCGAACTGGAAAAACACAATTGCATCGGCGACATAGCATTTAATCATCTTTCCTTAACAACACTTGCAAAGCATTTTTCCGTACCGCTGTACTATTCATACCTGTATCGATGTCATTGCTGTTTGCTGCCTCCCTCAGTCTTTTCACGGCTGCGGAGATAAGACATTCAAAGTGTAAAAGTATGTAAATATTGATTTGATGTTGGATGAGCAGCATCAGCTCGCATGACAACAGAGCAGTAAAGGCACCATTCACTGGCAAGAGGGTGCTTATATCAAAATTGCTGGTATTTTCCACCATATTCCAAACCGTAATACATTAACGATATTGAGATTGAGACAACGTTACCACGTCTAAATATTATCACACACACACACGAACGTTAGCTTTATTTTTAGCTAGCATTTAGTAACATTAGATAAGCACATGTAGAACTTAGCTCTCTCCATACACACACATTCTGTTATACTAAAAATGAACAGAAAATGTGACTGCCCCTTACCGTAAATATCTTTACCCAAAGGACCGAGGTTCCGGACAACTCTATGGTGCCGCCTGGCCCTGCTCCCCGTCACCTTCCCCATCTTGCTAGCCACACCGTCGCCGTGCTCAGCTCGACCCGGCTCCCACAACAAGTGCAGGTACCGGAGTTCCTTGTCATCTCTCTGTCCGACTCGACCCAACACCACTTTGCCCTCCCCAGTCCCACTTATCCCGAACCCGACAGCAGCAGTTCCCCCGGGGTCCATCCTTTCCAGGCTACCCCGCTGCTCTCCGTCTACCGCCTCCCGCGTTTCATCTTCAGGTCCGGGCTCCACCATGTACTCTCCCTCGGAACTGGAGCGGTCGTTATCCGAGGCTGATGCAACGATTGGGCTCCACCCGTCCATACTTTATCGTGACATATGGGTGCTGTGTTTATACTACGGTCCCTACTGCCACTGCCAAAGCAAAAAAGTAAATACAGCAGTCATTAACGGTCAACTTTGAGTACGGCATCGGCGCCGTCAGCGACGTCACGGGGACATTGCACGGTCCGGCAATTTAAGAAGCTCCGCAATTAAACGTTTCCATCCTGGGTAGTTTACAGTATTTTAACAGGAGACAACCTTCTTTACAGCACCAAAATGTCCCCTATTTCTCACTTTCCATTATCGTTTCAGCGTAGTAAAAAGCACACCAATTGTACAGTCCGGTGCAGTGACGACCAATCAGATTCCTTGTTGTTCATTAGCCCCCGTCCAATGGAATCGCGGCAACCTGTTAGCCAATCACAGAGTCCCCGAACGCACCGTCGACAATATATAGTAAAAAATCAACACACATGCATTGTATTCCCTCTTTAATGTTTCAACAGGTAACCTCGTGTAAAATGTATAATGCATAATCTTTTTGTAACACCCACCATCCACATAGCTTCATATAATGTAGAATTCCATAGAAATTAAATACTATAATGTATATAAATATGTTGTGAGGAATAACAAAAAGTGAACATTCAAAGCACAAGGTGTCTTTCCAGTGATAAGCAGTTTCCAACCCGGGGGTCGGGTCCCCAAGAGGTTGCAGGACAGTGAAGTCAGAAGGGCCGTGAGATAATTACCCACAAAGGAAAAACGGATATGCTTCTTAGTTCAGACTTAATATAATCTTTGCATTCTTCTTGTGAATTACTGGCTAATGTGACTTCTTTGGACCCTTAAACATGATCAAAAGAAAGAAAAATCACTCTTTGGTTGAAATAGTCAAGTCACCTATATACCAAACAAGGGTTTGCAGGTAGAAATGGCATTTTAAGTGGTCATCACTGATCTGTAGGACAATATTCTGTCAATATATTTGGTGCTTGAGGTAGCAAGTCTGAGGGACTTGCATCGTAGGCATAGCTTTAACATGCATGAGTAAAACAATCAGAAGTCAAGTTTCATTCCTGAAGACATGGACGCTCCAGCTTGTGCAAGGTAGTTGGGGAAGGCGGCGTAAGCCCAAGGTGTGCCTGCATCTCGCTCAGTCGGCATCAGTCCAGCATTATGAACGTGCTGCTGACTGTTGTGATGGACAGCCTGCTGCTTCAAGTATCCGTGCTGACAAAACAGTGGGGGCTTGCGGTGGGTAAGGGATGAGCGGAAACATGAGTCTAGAACACATGAGAAAACACAGGAATTAGTCAAACTCAAACCACACACACAGAGGGACAGCAACTTTATTCTGTGCTCAGGTAGATATTACTCCAGTATATCTTTACAAATATAGATGTTTGCTACTATATTGTATCTATATTGATCTTGCCACAGAAAGGCATAATCATTTCAGTGGAAACAGTTTGTGAAAATATGTTTAGAGCTCTAAAATTCATAAAATAAAGGAATTACACAGTAACGATCTTCACTGTTAGTTAAATGAAGGAATGAATAATATCTAAGATATAAATGTTTGTCTTTACCGGCAAAGAAGGCCCTGAGGTCAGTCTGGGTACAGTGCTCCAGGAAGCGCCGCAGTGGCTGGATATGAGATATGGGAGCATCCCATTCTGCAAGGAAGTCCTCAATCATGTGATGGATTGCCTTGGGCCTTGGTAAAGGCCAGCCAGCGGGGCGTAGCTTCATTTCTTCCTCTGGGAAAAATAAATTCACTCACATTAACCTTCATTCAGAGTTTGTTTCCTGTCAAAACTGCAGCAAAATTACACTTTTAATTAAACAGCACTTCTACGCACCAGTGGGAATTTTGTCATAGTAGTATAAAACTGGGTGGAGGAAGTTGGATTTCCAGGCTTTAGTCCAGTCCGTTTCCGCCCTGCCCTTCCCCAGAAAGTCTATCTTCTTCTTCCCGTACTGCAGGACTACAACTATCATCCCATGGCTGGAGACCTCATGGCCTGAGAGAGCGGTGAACTGAGGCAAGGCCTGGAGTGTAAACTCCTCCACGTATTCACAGTGAGAGCTGAGAATCAAGCACAGATGAAAGCCCCACAATATGAGCATAAAAACGGAGTAACATTTGTCCATGTTAAAAGGTCAGGAAATGTCATTTCAAGCAACATGATTTTGACTGCTTGTTAGAATAATTTATTTTTTGAGTTTGTCCTTTAACACTTCTCATTTCTCAAAAATGAAACACTTCAAAAGGTGATACAGGGTAATAATACCGTACTATGAGGATTCTGCTCCGTTGGCATAACACACACTTACCCTCGAAGGAGTATAATATCCCCGAGCACCTCAAACATTTGGTACGTCCCAGAGCTCTCACTGATCCGCTTCAGAATCCAGGACTGCAGCTGGGTGGTCAGCAGTTTTGTCGAATGCCACGGGGTACCATGGTAACGCTGTTCAAGTACACGATGTACAGCTCGCGCTGTGGAAGAAAATACATACAGTATATTCAAGTATCACACACTGCCACCATGCAGTTGAGTGTTGTAAATGCAAAACAACCAACATCTGTGGGATCCTCACCTGTGTAACGGAAACCATGGATGAAGCCGCCGGCAGATTGGCGGTAGTCTCTCGAGTGAGCAGCGGTTCCCAGAACATACAAGTTAGGGGTGTTGGTCCCTTCATACCAGGCTGTCAGTTTAGGCAACCTCCCTTTTGCATTGTCACTTTTCAGTGGGCAGGCAGAGCTAGGGAGAGTGAAGATTATATTAATTAAACTAGCTTGGACTTTATTAAAGGTTGTATCAGCGATTCTGGGCCGAAACATAAATGATCACATTCATCTGTTTTTACCTCACGATCCGCTAGCTGCCCGCCCCATAAGCAGGCCGTCCAAAAAACGCGTCTCTCTAGGCAGCCTAGGCTCCGAGATTGCACACAAAAACAAATGGTACTACCAACACCTCAAAAGCAAAATAAACAGTGTTCCAACCAATCACAGACAAGGGTGGGTGGCACATTCATGAAAATGCGCGTCCATGATCATTTTCAAAACACGGGAAGGAGGGGCTAGCTGGCTCTGTTTGTTTTGGATCTCGCAACGGAAGTGAGGGCAACCAGAATCGCTGATACAACCTTTAAAGGAGTCATCACCTGGTTTTATACGTATCCAGCCCCCCTTGGATCGCTTTGGATCAATTCGTAAAACTTATTAGAAAAAAAAAAAAAAATTTTAATCAAACATTGAGCTTGTTCTGACCCTTTTTCGTACCGCGATTTTATCACGCGAGATTACGCGCGAGGTTTTGACTGGTCCGGATGTGCATTGTATAATATGTAATGAGGCGCGCGTTGATTCGCCGCAGGAAGGACAGAGCCGGGGGGGCTTGCCTGCATGCAGACTCCAAAACATAATGGCGGCGCTTCGGCGATTTCAGGTAGCGGACGGGGCGGGGTTGGGTGGTGAAAGAGGGGTGGGCTTATGCAAGTAGCCGCCACGGTGACGTCACCGAAGGCGCAGAATCAAAATCTCGTGCTTTAGGAATGCACACCCTTGTGTGCTATTCCTGTTCGGAAAAAGAGCAGAAGCGAAAAAACGGCGCCACTTTCAAACTCCAGCCTTTCAGGCAAGTTTCAACTGAGGTCAAACACAGATATGCATGTTTTAACAAGAGAAATTGCGATTTCCAGGTGATGACTCCTTTAATACCTAATGCATAAATATTACCAGAATACAATAAGTCTACCATGAGTCTATACCTGTCAAATACGCTGAAGTTGAACTTGAATCCGAGGCATCGGATCACTCGGTCGTAGGGCTTTCGCATAGAGAAGTTATCCAAATGATACCCTGGCATTTCTTCTCCCGTCACATCAGAGCTGTTCTGTTGTATGTGCTTCTTGAAAGTCAGGTACAACTTTCCCTTCTTTGCCTCCGATCTCCTTCTGCCTTGATCCTTCAGTTGAGTGATCATTATTTCATCGAGGCGTGCCTCCGCCAACCCATCCAGAGACTTCAGCTGATACGTGTCCAACACGTCATTATTAACAGCTCTGAAAACAAAAGGTCACTTTGCATTATAAGGGGTACTTCTGCCCTACGAGAAAGGAACGGTTCAACTCAGTAACAAATATTATGATTTGAATGTGAAATGTATATCCACATAAAAGCTGGGTCCCTAATCAGCGGCTGCATCTTTATTTTATAAATACAGACTAGAAAATATTATTGTCAATATCCAGTAATAACATTAAGTAGCATCCAGCTTTGGGGGTGACATCAAAGTTACCTGAGATCTCCAACATAATGTGTTTGCCAGGCCAGTCTGACGGGGTTGGAACTGAGCATGTGCACACGACTTGCCCTTCCTGAGATACTCTGGGCTGTTTCAAAAGCAGAGTTCCCCTTGCCCAGAATGAGCACCGCCTGGTCCTTGTAGTCCTCAGGATCCGTGGAGATGGACTCATAGCCTTCGACCAGCTCAGAACCAACAAACTCTACCTTCTGAGGGATCCACAGACCCGTGGCTACCAGAAGGACGCTGAGGGAGAGAGGACAGTAGTGTGAAGTACAACACGCTGCAATTCACAATGTAAACATAACATTTTCATCTCCAGCTCCAGTGTGACTCCATCTACCTGCACTTGTAGTTCGACGCACGCTGGTCAGTCAGGATGTAGCTGGTGCCGGTATCTGACTGCACCGCCCGGATCCTTCCGATGTCCGTGCCGTACTGGACCTTCAGCCCGAGCTCCTCCACATACATGGACAAATACTTGGGCAAGATATCAGCCGGCGGGAAAAACTCACGGCTCAGTTTGCTAAACAGGAGGTCTGGTTTGTCGCTCAGCAGCGAGTTCCAGTCGTGGCGCATGTTGAACTCTTTGTTCTGCCTTCCTGTGTACATCTTGTTGATGCTGATTAGCGTCCTGTGTCTGGGATACCTTGACACACCAAACAGAGCAGAGAAGGCAGAAAGGTGATTTAGGAGACGGTCGTATACAAGTGTCCACATGACGTGATTTAGCAAAGTTTCCTACTTGTCAAAGAAGCTGCCCGGCCCTGAGTTCCTCTCCAAGATGATGTAGTCTCGTTTAGCCTTGGTAAGGTAGTGTCCAATCTGCAGGCCTGAAGGCCCGGCTCCGAGCACACAGTAATCATAGCTGCGGGTGGCGTTGTGGTGGTGGCCATCATCAGGAGAGCATTTGATGAAGCCAATCAGGATGAAGAGGACCAGACATGGAAGGTTTGAATCCATAACCTGATGGACATGTGGAAACGTGTTAAAACAGTTATGTTATGATCACATATGTACATAAAATCACATTATAACTGAATACAACACATCAGTGTACAACACATTTATAATATCCCTGCAACCTAAAAACAACTAACCACTCGTGTCCCATTGTGCATGCATCTGGCAGTATTGGGACCATTATGATAATGAGAATACTTCTGCATCACTTTCATAGTATGTTTTATTCATAGATAACTGTTTGCAAATTGCCTCAAGTGGCATTTCTCTACTTATTACGTACTAGCCTACATGATGGGCATGTGGGCCATGGGTTAGGCAACTGATCCAACTTGTCCCTTTTAAAAAGGGTTAAACTGACGTAGCGCTGGAGAGAGGTCTGGCTATGCGAAACTAACCGGCGGAATCACAACTTCCACCCTTTTTCTCGCCTTCAAATGGGCGTTAACGTGCTCAGAGACGGCGGCAGCCTCGCGGGAAGAATCCCCCGGCTTTCCACGAGCTCTCCCGCCGATGTTGTATCACTCTCCCGGGGATGCGGCGGCTGCCGTCGCCCCGCCGAACCAGATGTGAGGTCGGCTAACAGAGACCCGCGTTACCTTTTTTTTTTTTTTACACCAGTCGGTCCCTCGCGTGCACAATCCGTCCTTCCGCGTGCGTCGAACCTCTCGAGACCGCTACATGTTTACTGTTAAAGCGTGACGTGTGTGTTTACACGCAGGGTGGCGAACATCCACTAGCCCGCAGCCCACTTCCCCCTTCAATAACAAGAAACCAACGGGGCTGCTTGCATAAGTATGGAAGTATGGAAGCCCATTTCCGCCATCGTCAGAAAAAAAGAAAAACTTTATCAAAATAATGACTCGGTATCTCAGAATGATGAGATCTTTCTCGAAATAATGACTTCATATCTCAAAATGATGATAGTTTAGTTCGTCATTATTGTAATACATTAAGTCATTATTAAGAGAACGTTTCTCATTATTCTAAATATTAGGCTATGTCATTATTTTTTTAGAAAGTTTCTCATTATTTTGAGATACTTAAGCAATATTTTGAGAAAGTTTCTCACAAAATGGTCTGAGGGTAGAGCTAAAGTACTTGTATTGCTGTAATGTTTATATAGATACAATACTCATACTCTTATACATTTGTAACATTGATTATAATTACAAGATGGTGATGAGAGCCACTGTCTAGAGATCCAGGTGAATTTATAATCTGTTGAGTTTTCTTTTGTCTTCATTTGCCATGGACGTCCATTGTTGTTGTTTTTTGTTTTGCTCACCTTTGTTTTTTGTGAATAAAGCACGATGGTTTTGTACTCAATTTTTTAACAAGTGCGCCCGGTGTTTTTGTGACAATAAGTCAAGGATACAATATAAAAGGTAACATTAAATATAGGCAAATCCTCCTACAGTGACCGTATGTTACCATGTTATTAAGGCTAATTTATACTTTATTTTGTGTTTTACATTTGAACAATCCATGTGCATTTTTTTCACCATTGCATTCTTAGGTTAGTAGGTTACCTAAGAATGCCATTACTCAGAGCCTCCTTACACTATTCAAGGATCACAGATCATGTATTATTATGCAACACAGGCATGCACATTGAAATACAGCTGCAGCCCATTTGATACTCGGTAGGTGGGTCTGATAGTCATGTTGCCTACTCTGGGCCATCCTCTCCAGGCTTGTCTCTAGAGAGGGACAGGCTGATGAGGGCTAAACGCAGTGTTGGCATCCGTGTTCGGTGGGACGAGTGTCACGGACATACGTACACAGCACCGTGGTCAACACTCTGTCTTCTAGCCTCTTTGACGCAGGACTGGTCAAAAGGGTGGGGTGCGTGTTGGTTGTGTTGCGTTGCGTGAGTTCCAACAAAGGCTATGATATCGTAACCCTAGTTCTACAAGGACAAGTGTTTCCTTCTACCAAGGGGGTGCTGTCGCTCCTACCTCTCCCTGAAGAGGGTGTAGGATGGAAGACAGTGGTGCCTCATATATACCTGGAGTATTTGGCGAGGCACATCCTGATTGGCCGGCTACACTAGCTCCCGTCCAATACAATCGATGCAACCTTACAGCCAATCAAACAGTCCCTGTGCTGGACCAATGATTTATCCACACATGCTCACAATCAAAAATCAATAAAAGTCCACAAAATCTATTTATTTATATTACCTTTTAATTGTATGTCTAATGTATAGGTTATCATTTTTTAACATCTACCACCTACGCCCCACATAGCTTCATATAATTTAGATTTCCATTGAAATTAAATACTATAATGTATATATATATATGTTCTGAGGAATAACAAAAAGTGAACATTCAAAGCACAAGGTGTCTTTCCAGTGATAAGCAGTTTCCAACCTGGGGGTCGGGTCCCCAAGAGGTCGCAGGACTGTGAAGTCAGAAGGGCTGAGATAATTACCCACAAAGGAAAAACAGATATGCTTCTTTGTTCAGACTTTGGTTGAAATTGTCAAGTCAAATCACAAATATCAAACATGGATTTGTAAGTACAAATTGACTCATTTTAAGTGGTCATCACTGATCTGTAAGATGGTATTCTGTCAAACATATTTGGTCTTATCTGACGTCTGAGGGACTTGCATCACAGACAAATCTTTAAATTGAGTAAAACAATCAGAAGTCAAGTTTCATTCCTGAAGACATGGACGCTCCAGCTTGTGCAAGGTAGTTGGGGAAGGCGGCGTAAGCCCCAGGTGTGCCTGCATCTCGCTCAGTCGGCATCAGTCCAGCATTATGAACGTGCTGCTGACTGTTGTGATGGACAGCCTGCTGCTTCAAGTATCCATGCTGACAAAACAGTGGGGGCTGGCGGTGGGTAAGGGATGAGCGGAAACATGAGTCTAGAACACATGAGAAAACACAGGAATGAGTCAAACTACCATCCTTTAAAATGCATAAAATAAAGGAATTACAACTTTTCTATCTGTTACATCAAACAATTTTTCTCATCTTCACTGTTTCTGTAGTAACTGTTGTGTGCTTTTGCAGGGTAGTACAGGCTGTGAATGACTGAGACACTAGTTGTACTTGTTAGGGCTGGGGCACTTTTACCAACCAGTTTAATAATAAAATAAATATATTAAAACCTAAATGAATGAATGAATAATATCTAAGATATAAATATTTGTCTTTACCGGCATAGAAGGCCCTGAGGTCAGTCTGGGTACAGTGCTCCAGGAAGCGCCGCAGTGGCTGGATATGAGATATGGGAGCATCCCATTCTGCAAGGAAGTCCTCAATCATGTGATGGATTGCCTTGGGCCTTGGTAAAGGCCAGCCAGCGGGGCGTAGCTTCATTTCTTCCTCTGGGAAAAATAAATTCACTCACATTAACCTTCATTCAGAGTTTGTTTCCTGTCAAAACTGCAGCAAAATTACACTTTTAATTAAACAGCACTTCTACGCACCAGTGGGAATTTTGTCATAGTAGTATAAAACTGGGTGGAGGAAGTTGGATTTCCAGGCTTTAGTCCAGTCTCTTTCCGCCCTGCCCTTCCCCAGAAAGTCTATCTTCTTCTTCCCGTACTGCAGGACTACAACTATCATCCCATGGCTGGAGACCTCATGGCCTGAGAGAGCGGTGAACTGAGGCAAGGCCTGGAGTGTAAACTCCTCCACGTATTCACAGTGAGAGCTGAGAATCAAGCACAGATGAAACATGATTTTTCTGTCAGTCACTGCTTGTTAGAATTACAATTTATTTTTTGAGTTTGTCCTTTAACACTTCTCACTTCAATAGGTGATACAGGGTAATAATACCGTACTATGAGGATTCTGCTCCGTTGGCATAACACACGCTTACCCTCGAAGGAGTATAACATCCCCGAGCACCTCAAACATTTGGTACGTCCCAGAGCTCTCGCTGACCCGCTTCACAATCCAGGACTGCAGCTGGGTGGTCAGCAGTTTTGTCGAATGCCACGGGGTACCATGGTAACGCTGTTCAAGTACACGATGTACAGCTCGCGCTGTGGAAGAAAATACATACAGTTTATTCAAGTATCACACACTGCCACCATGCAGTTGAGTGTTGTAAATGCAAAACAACCAACATCTGTCGGATCCTCACCTGTGTAACGGAAACCATGGATGAAGCCGCCGGCAGATTGGCGGTAGTCTCTGGAGTGAGCAGCGGTTCCCAGAACATACAAGTTAGGGGTGTTGGTCCCTTCATACCAGGCTGTCAGTTTAGGCAACCTCCCTTTTGCATTGTCACTTTTCAGTGGGCAGGCAGAGCTAGGGAGAGTGAAGATTATATTATAAAACTAGCTTGGACTTTATTAATACTTAATGCATAAATATTGCCAGAATACAATAAGTCTACCATGAGTCTATACCTGTCAAATACGCTGAAGTTGAACTTGAATCCGAGGCATTGGATCACTCGGTCGTAGGGCTTTCGCATAAAGAAGTTATCCAAATGATACCCTGGCATTTCTTCTCCCGTCACGTCAGAGCTGTTCTGTTTTATGTATTTCTTCAGAGACACGTACAACTTTCCCTTCTTTGCGCCCGTTCTCCCTGTGCCTTGATCCTTCAGTTGAGTGATCGCTAGTTGATCCATGGGTGCCTCCGCCAACCCATCCATAGACTTCAGCTGATATGTGTCCAGCACGTCATTATTCACAGCTCTGAAAAACAAACACAACAGATCACATAACATTAAAAAGTGCTGCCAGCTACATTGTAGAACAGACACAGGCAAAGCAACAGTGTCAAAACACTGACTCCATACCAAAGGTTACAGGTTACAAGTAACTACCGGATACTTGCCAGGGGCTACGTGAAAGGAACAGCTCAGCTGATTGAAAAAATTAATAAGGAATTTATATCAACATAGTGAGTCAGTTCAAGTATCTCTGGCTTTTTTCAGTAAGGGTAAAATAGATTGGACTGGCCCTTTGTGGTAAAGAGGGAGCCGAGTCGGAAGGCAAAGCTCTCAATCGGCCATGAGCTTTGGGTAGTGGCCGAAAGAATGAGGTTGCGGATACAAGCGATTGAAATGAGCTTCCTCAGTAGGAAGGGAGCCTTAGAGATAGTGGGAGGAGTTCAGACATCTGGAGGGAGCTCAGCGTAGCTTGGGAACCACTGGTGTACAAGAACAGCAATGTAACAGAGACAGAAAAGATAAGGGCAACGTTACCTGAGATCTCCAACATAATGTGTTTGCCAGGCCAGTCGGACGGGGTTGGAACTGACCAGGTGCACAAATCCAGACTTCTCTGAGATACTCTGGGCTGTTTCAAAAGCAGAGTTCCCCTTGCCCAGAATGAGCACGGCCTGGTCCTTGTAGTCCTCAGGATCCGTGGAGATGGAGTCATAGTATTCAACCAGCTCAGAACCAACAAACTCTACCTTCTGAGGGACCCACAGACCCGTGGCTACCAGAAGAACGCTGAGGGAGAGAGGACAGAAGTGTGAAGTACAACACGCTGCAATTCACAATGTAAACATAACATTTTCATCTCCGGCTCCAGTGTGACTCCATCTACCTGCACTTGTAGTTTGACGCACGCTGGTCAGTCAGGATGTAGCTGGTGCCGGTATCTGACTGCACCGCCCTGATCCTTCCGATGTCCGTGCCGTACTGGACCTTCAGCCCGAGCTCCTCCACATACATGGACAAATACTTGGGCAAGATATCAGCCGGCGGGAAAAACTCACGGCTCAGTTTGCCAAACAGGAGGTCTGGTTTGTCGCTCAGCAGCGAGTTCCAGTCGTGGCGCATGTTGAACTCTTTGTTCTGCCTTCCTGTGTACATCTTGTTGATGCTGATTAGCGTCCTGTGTCTGGGATACCTTGACACACGAAACAGAGCAGAGAAGGCAGAAAGGTGATTTAGGAGACGGTCGTATACAAGTGTCCACATGACGTGATTTAGCAAAGTTTCCTACTTGTCAAAGAAGCTGCCCGGCCCTGAGTTCCTCTCCAAGATGATGTAGTCTTGTTTAGCCTTGGTAAGGTAGTGTCCAATCTGCAGGCCTGAAGGCCCGGCTCCTAGCACACAGTAATCATAGCTGCGGGTGGCGTTGTGGTGGTGGCCATCATCAGGAGAGCATTTGATGAAGCCAATCAGGATGAAGAGGACCAGACATGGAAGGTTTGAATCCATAACCTGATGGACAATGACACACTCAGCATATCTCATTCATTTTACACCTAGCAGTGTGTTTTTTAAGCAAAATATAGTATGTGTATGTTATTAAACATATTAGCATTAACACAACAGATGTACTGACTTTAGAGCAGCATAAATGCAAACTGATTTGGACGTGATGTGGGAACTGGGACTTCTATACTGGAAAGATGCCTATTTTATTTAAGGTACTCACTACTTAAAGGTTGAGTAGGTAATTTGGAAAAACCACAGAGACTTTGACTTTGAACACATCACCAAACTGAAAAAGTCCCGCCCCCTTCGTTCAGACCTCCGTTCAAAGCCGCTCCCCCAGAACATGAAAGGAGTGCTCAAGATCGGCAGAGTGCAATCAGGAATGAATCATTGACAGACAGGCAGGCCGTCCAATTATTTTCTCTGGCCCGACTTTTTTGATTGGACAGGGTTTTTACAATCCTGCCATGGCCACAGACGACATTTTAAAAAATGTTTCATGTCAAAGCATTTAATTTATTCATTGCTATTAGTATGTTAAGAGGACTTCAAGTAATTTAACAGAAAGTGTTTCTGAATAGAATCACCCATTCAACCTTTAAGTATTTATTTTATCATTAATTCATTTTGTACTTTACTTTTGATGACTATAACTTCTACAAAAGTAACAGCATTTTTTTTAAATAGTTATATGTAAACAATTAAAATACATTAAGTAATTACATTAGGGTATTAAAATGCTAAAATTCTTAAAAACCTATGGCATCTAAATTATCTGTATAAACTAGACAAAATACATTTTAGGAGACTTTAAATGGACATGGTGCTTAATTTTTTTACTAGTGACTGTTTAATTGGGAATTTTTAAAATGAGAACCAGACAATATGCTGCCATGTAACTGTCAGACTACTCAAACTGCATGATTTACAGCAATTTTGCGTTTTTACTTTGAAACAGTTGAAATTAAGCCACCTGCATTGTCTTCATCGTCTCTTCTAGAAGACGACTCAAGATAATCATGAGTGTCATCTACTCTCATTCTATAAATTACACGTATCTCATGGTTAACTTGAGCAATTGAAACAAATGCTTTTTTCTCGTCACTGTCATGCTGTCACGCTTGCTCCTGGGTGATGTTGGCACTCTGGAAATGTACCGACTCCTTGAATTCTTGTCGACAAAGACCTTTTACTCACCGCCAGGTAGTTTGGGATGCTGGGAGCACGTCGTCTGTATCCAGCTGCCCCGCTGATCCTGGGACAAATAACTCCAGGTGAGACAGGCGGATGTATTTGTCCACCACCTCCCATGTAGTGGTCTCCACCCACATCATGAGCCCTTCCTCCTCAGTGATGTGCCTGAAGACATGCTGCTAACTGCCAAGTGGCCGCCCAGACCCACCCCCCCGGGTGTATGTGACTTAAAGGACCCCAAGGTATTTGAGTACATTTTCAACCTGCTACAAGATGCGAGACACTCTCATGGATCTACTTGTTCTTGTTTGTTTTAACATACATCAAATTGACACATCCTAAGCATTTAGGAGCCGTGGGCTGCTGTAAATAGCCTGCTGAGCAACTTCTAGACACATTTCAGACCCGGTGACCTTTTGATTTCTGCCATGTCATGTTTTTTTTTTTCAGATTTCCTCACCATATTCACAAATGCTTTGTCATGTTTAAGCTTAAGTGTGATTATAATGAGTCAGCGGTCACACTTCCTCTTTGACTCAGCAGCTAAAGTAGATCACGGCCGTATAAAAGATCTGCACGTACGCGGTGACCGTCAGAGAGGAGCAGCCAACGTGAAGACCAATTCAGTGCATAACAGGTGTGTTACGTGCTTAGTTATCCATAGTAAACGTGATCAGTTTAACCCTATCAACCATTCTGCAACAGGCTGCATAGATGGAGGCCATGATGAGTGCTCGGAAGAATGACACAGGGGACATCGGCAGGTATGACAGTTCATTTTTCAAAATACTTAAATCACACAGGTGTGATTTTAAGGATATGACTTTACGTGTAAAACGCTGCTTCTGAATAACGACGGTCCTTTCGTGTCCAGTGACCTATCGGAGCAGATCAAAGCAGCCACTCAGGACAGTCATGTCCGAGCCGAGAACACACAGCTGATGCTGAGTTACCAGAAGGGACGCATCACCCTGCCACAGTACAAGGTAAACTAACACATGACTAACGTATGACTAACACACCACACGTTGCTCTACTGTTTTATGACAAGCGGATCTTGGTTTCTTCCAGGTCCTGTTGTGTTCCCTCTACGAGATCTACAAAGTGCTTGAAGAGGAGCTGGACAGAAATTCTTCCCATCCGGCCATCGCACCGGTATACTTCCCTCAGGAACTCGGACGTCTGGAAACGCTTGAAAGAGATCTGGAGCACTTTTTTGGCCCGGACTGGAGGACGATGGTGATTGTCCCCGCCGCCACGTACAGATACGAGCAGCGACTACGGAAGGTGAGCAGAGAGGAAGCCGTGCAGTCGATATTTCAGGGTTGTGAAATAACCGTGGTTCTTTTTCAGATTGGCAAAGAGAGCCCAGAGCTGCTGGTGGCGCACGCCTACACCCGTTACCTCGGCGACCTGTCAGGTGGCCAAGTGCTGGGGAAGATCACCCAGAAATCTCTGGGGCTGAGCAGCACGGAGGGGCTTTCGTTCTTCTCCTTCCCCGGTGTGACCAGCCCCAACCGCTTCAAGCAGCTGTACAGGAGTCGGATGAACGCCATCGAGCTGACGGAGGAGGAGAGGGCAGCGGTGCTGGAGGAGGCCGTCGCCGCCTTCGAATTCAACATCCAGGTAAGAGGAGGGCTCTGTTCACTGTTCATATGTGGCCAATGGCAAGTTGGCGGCCAATAATAAAGAGAACTGCTTCAGAAGTCACACCGAAACTAGCAACAAAAGAAGAAGAGGAAGTGAATGTGTCGATATGCTGATGGCTCTCATGCCTTTTCCTCCAGGTTTTTGATGACTTGCAGAAAATGCTGAGCGTCGCAACAGAAGCGTCGGACCGACCGGAAGCCAAAATGTCCGTGTTCCCATCTTTACCCGCCGTGGGACTGTGCGTGGCCCTCGCCACTATCGGAGTGGGAATCTATGCCTCGTAGACTCCACCAGCAGCATTTTCACGCACAAACAGCACTTTACTAACAATCACACAACGCAACAAATAAAAAAAAATCAAGACTGAAACAGTGATTCTCTATTTCTTTTCCTCGTTTGTGTCGAATAAAAGATCAGAATTTGAGTCCCACTATGATTTCAAATACTTTAATTCATCTTTACACATAACGGGTTTTTCCATTCTGATACATGTTATTGGACATTTGCTGACTGAATCAGCCCCGACGGTTTTCACCAAGTTGTCGACTGGTGAATACAGAGCGGCATGAACACACCCACAACTATTTACATCAACAATAAGAGGTCGTCTCTACTTGACTCTGTAGAGCACTTTCCTCTGCATGCGGTGCTGCAGCTCGCCTCTCCTCAGCATCAGGTGGAGGACCTTGTAGATGGCGTGCTCCGGATACTTCTGTTGGGTGGAGCAAAGACACAAGGCAACAGAGGCATTAGTCACAGTTTGCTGAGTAAATAATCTCTTGCCTAAAGGTGATGTAAAGTAAATGATGTGAATGCACACACACAAGAGGACGGCACCAGAGGGGAAAACTATTCATCACTCATTGTGTCGCAGAAAACAAAACAAATTAAAAAAAAAAGAAAGAAAGTAGTTTGTGTGTGGAGCTTCAGAAGTCCACCTTGTTACTAAGTGTAAAGAATATGGCACCAGGACAAACCTGCTGGGGAGGAAGACCAGCACTCACAGACCAGGACCATTAAGAGAGACAGAGAGGCAACAAAGAGACAGAAGAGGAAAAGTTTGGAGTCTCCCACATGCTTTTTGGCAAAATTTGTTTTCATAATCCACCCCAACCCCTTCGAGCAACGCCTTTTCCCATAAATCCCAGCTCCTTGTTGCCTTGAATGTCCTCTTTGCCTGTTCCGTGAGTGACCACAGGTTTGTTGTGGTGCAACGTTCAGATCACGTGACACTCAGGTGTCCTTAATTGAACAATATATGTGACTTATTTAGACAATTTGTAGCACCAGATCTTATTTAGGGGATTCAGAACAAAGAGTAGGTGAAAAGATGCACAGATCACATTTAATTATTCATTTTAAATTACAATGTTCTTCTTCATTTCTCCCTCTAAGTATTAACTGTATGTTCATTACATCAGATCCAAGGTTAAATACCTATTATTACCAGATTGTAATAAAATAGGAAAACCATTCCATGGGAAAATACCACACTTACTGTAAATTAAGCATGACATTTTTTTTTCCAATGGAAAGATATGATGATTTGGATCTTCTCAGACTGACCTGCTTGGTGAAGTCTTGGACGATGCTGTGCTCCGACACCTGGGAGCCGATGGCGAAGCGCCTCTTCAGCTGCTTCTCAACACGTGAGATCATTTCCTGGTCCTCCTGAGAAGTGAAACCCTCCACTCCTGGGGAGAAAAACGGGATTGGAGTGAGGTCGAGAATATCAACATTACCGCGATGTGTCCAATTAAAAGACCTTGCTAACTAAAGGGGCCCTTTTATCTGCTCATTTGGAACAATTGAAAAGATAAAAAGAACAAAAAGGATGGTTGCGCCGATGGGATGGTTGGTTTGTTTGTCAGCAAGACGACGAGCAAACAACTTTTAAAATGCTTGTTTTCTAAATGGAGTTCATCAGAGGGAGGCTATGCTAACCCTGTAGCTGCTCCATCAACGGTCAACTTTCACAGCTTTCGTACTTCAACCAGTAGCAGAGCAGTTGCTGGATGTTTCAGCCATTTATCCGCTAATAGACAACTTTAGAAGTAGCACTCATGTATGTAGCTTCTCTTTAAAGTGGACAAAGTAAAAAAAGAAACAAAACACACACCTGACAAGCTGCCAGACATTGCAGCGTCCAGCGTGGAGACCTGGAAGAGCCGGAGAGCCTCGTCGACCTCTTCCTCTCCAGCGATGGCCTGCAGCTTCATCTTGGCCAGGGACTCTGCGATACGCACGACGGCCTCCAGCTGCCTGAGGAAGCAGGAATGTTTGCTTGAAGGGGCGCTCGAGCATCAAAATGTGGAACAAAAAAGGTGTTTGTCACTGTAAACGTGAAAGGCAGCTTGGGAAAGTACCTGACGGTGATGGGGATGGAGGGTCTTTTATTGGACTCGCGTTCGTGCTCCCTCGCGCCGCTCCTCATCACCACGTACCGGTTCTTCAGCTTCTCCGCTGCCGCCGCAGAGAGCCGAGGGCCACATTTGCTGTGAGCAGAAATTCAGACCGGATGAGATTAGGGAGCACAATGCAGGTGGGCCGAACTTAATCACGAGTGAAAGAAAAAAAAAAAAGAAACGCGACTTTGAAAATGAGACTCACGTTCTGGAATAGGCGATGTATTTCTTGAAGGTGGCCAGCGTTATCTCGCCCTCCACGCCCTCTGTCTGCGTCTGAGCGCTCATGTGAACGTTCATCACGTGGCGAGCCAGTGTCTACGAGACAAAATTAAAAATGCCTTTTAAACCCTCTAAGATCACACATCCGCGCCCTGTCCTGCACCCATTTAATAACCTATGCCTCCTCACCATGTCTCTCTGTTGGTCGTGGTGGTCTTTGATGATGAAGATCATGTCGAAACGGGACAAGATGGTGGGCATGAAGTCGATGTTGTCCTCCCCCTTCGTGTCGTCCCAGCGGCCGAACACGGAGTTGGCGGCGGCCAGCACCGAGCAGCGAGAGTTCAGCGTGGTGGTGATGCCAGCCTGAGGAGGAGGCACTCTGTTAGTCCGCACGGTGCATTCAAGTGGTTTGTAAAAAGAAAACAACACAAGTGGGAAATCACCTTGGCGATGGAGATGGTCTGTTGCTCCATGGCTTCATGAATGGCCACTCTGTCATCCTCCCTCATCTGAACAACAAAAACATTGTTTGGTCTTTAATCCATGAACACAAGTCAAGTTCCTCATCCTCCTGCTGCCACACATAAATCCCTTCTACCTTGTCAAACTCGTCGATGCACACGACTCCACCGTCGGCCAGCACCATGGCTCCGCCCTCCATGATGAACCCGCGGGTGTTGGGGTCCCTCAACACAGAGGCGGTCAGACCGGCTGCACTGCTGCCCTTCCCGGAGGTGTAAACCTGACGGCACAGCATCAGAAGGTGAATTCACACACTGCTGGAACAGTTCGGGATAGATCGGCATAGATCGGCATAAGAGGGGGGCTGGGCGATATGGAGGAGATCAAATATATTTTAGAAACAAACTTCCACATGAGGAAGTGGGTAAAATTAAGAGCTAGAACTGTCACTGTTTGCATGTGCAGAAAATGACGTCTCTTTACTGTATTGCAGCCAATAAAACCAGGAAAATATCACATTTATGCCGTATTAAGATATCCAAAATTTAAAATGATATCTAGTCTCACATCACAATGCCCAGCCCCACACAGGAGAATGGATAACTACCCCGATAGGTGAGCATCTCTCTACAAACTTCAGCAGCTGAGACTTGGCTGTACCCGGATCTCCCAGCATCAGCAGGTTGACGTCTCCCCTACGAGTGAGACCGTCGGGCAGCCTGAAAGGACAGGAAACCAAAAGCATTACTAAACACGCCAGGATGAGGCATACACGAGAACCACAGCGATTTGGAACGCGGCCTCACCTCTTCCTCGAACCCCCGAACAGCAGACAGGTGATGGCCTTCTTCAGATCGTCGCTGCCGTAGATGGAGGGCGCCACGGAGCGTGCCAGAGAGTCATAGACGTTAGGAGAAGCAGACAGCGCTCTCAGTTCCTCCTCTTCCTGTGGAGTGACCGATCCAGTAGCACCGCGTCCTGGAAGGAAGAGGAAAAAAAACATCCGTTGAGCTCGTTAGAATCACACGACACCAATTTATTTCTTGTTTTAAAAGCAGAAATCTTTACCTGCTCCTTCTGTGTCGACCTGGATGCCGACCACTCGCAGGTAGGACGCACGAATGCCCACACCGGCACTCTTCTCTCTGCCTTTGGCCTTGGGGGCAGCCATCTTCTTGATGGAGTAGATCCCCATGATGGTCACTCTGTTGCCTGGCACCACGCGGTCACACAGATACCTGGAGGGAGGAAGGAAGGAAGGGAGGGAGGGGTTCCATCAATCACAGAAAGCAGGAAAACCCCACGCTGGATTTCACAGGTTTGGTCGAGCTCTTTACCTGTCGCAGTAGAGTTGCATGTGACGGGGCATCTCTCCGTGAGGCACGGCGTCCGGAGACTCCTGCAGGCGAAGAGTCTGGAAGTCAACGCAAATGCAGCGGTCGGGGATGATGAAGTAAGGGTCCACGGGGCACTGCACCCTTCCGGCATTCTCGCTAGGGAGAGAGCAAAGTTGTGAGACATACGAAGACGAACATATCTGCATCTCTGAGCGTCGGCCATCGTTGCCATCCTTCAGCCGGACGGTCACGCTCACCTGTTGCACTTGCGTGGCAGAGCGTAACCCTGCAGGCCAGGAGGCAGGGGGATGTTGTTGAGGAGGGAGCGACAGCCGCGGCACTGCAGACACACCCGGGTGGCCTTCGCCCTCACGGCCGTGGCCGAGATGATGATGCCGTGCACCTTCACCAGGCGGGACACCTGCTCCGACTGCAAGGGGACAGGAAATGGCCAGGTGTGATCAGATGGTCGATGACAAAGACAAGAGGATGACAAAAAAGGAGGCATGTAGGCACCTTGAGGCCTCGGATGGAAGCGTGATGCGCGTCGCTCCTCAGCATAACCTGGACGTCCTGGACCGTCTCCTCTCCAGCAGGCCGGGGACGGGTCACCTCATCCGCCACCTCCTTCGCAGCTTCCTCCAGCTGGAAATTAGACCAAAGTGTTCAGATGCGCACAAAACTGGATCACCGGGGCAACAAAGAGATTTTGGCGAAGGAAGGAGTCTTCGAATATTAAAAAAAAAAAAAGGTGTCCTCACGTTCTTTTTAGACTTAAACTCACCAGTGGCAGATTCTCAGAGGGCACCTTGTAGAGACAGTCTGACAGATCCTCATCAAAGCTGGCAAGGTCCTCCATCTCCACCTCCACCCAGTACTCCCCCAGGGTGTAGTGTCTCTTCAGTTCATCTCTGATTTAGGACAGTTTTGGACAGAATTGTAAAAATTAGTTACCCACCTTGCACATATTGATTAAACAATCCTGCAAATGCTGACGTAAAATTAACCATTTACTTAAAGACTCATAAGTCAAGCTCCAGCATCCTACATTCCCCACAATTCTTTGCTGCTGCAACTCAATCTAAATCTTTCCTCATACCCATTCAGTCATCCTATCTTTGATTTTGATGCTTTTTTTTTTAAGTCACGGGCCATTGAGATCACCTCGATGACATCATCAGTACCCATTATTATGAATAAACAGTCCCTTTAATATCGGCGAGATTCATCCACTGAGTTTCTAAAACACCTCACCTGTATTTGTACGTGAAGCCGGTTCGGTCGGTCCCGACTCTGAACTGCCGGAGGAACTCACGGAACCGTTTCTTGATCTGGATCTTCTGATGTCCCCCTTCGTCCCCGCCGTGGCCATCTCCCCCTCCAAAGCTGTCGCTGTAGTACACTCCCGGGTCGTCAAAGCCAGACATGTTGGAGCACAACGGCGCGAACAGAAGCGGACTAGTTTGTTGAAAAAATACCCGAGATGAGAGCAAAACGCCGGAGACACCGAGCTGCTACGACCAACAGTTCCGCGGCAAAAACACCAACTCCTTCCTGTCCGCTTCCCGCGCTTCGCTCCTCGCGACGCCCCTCTGCTCTCATCCGATTGGCTGGAACCCTTCGCCGCGTATCACTATTGGTCAAGAAGGAATCGCGGATGCGCGTCTACGACGTGGAGGCGGGGTTTGTGAGGACTGGTGGCGCGAAAAAGACAACAGGAGGAGGAGGAGGAAGCATGGGGACTAGCAGCAACAAAATGTACCACAAAGAAGCATGGGAGTTGAACACTGGTTTACCACCATTAATACGTGTAAGGGGTTTCCTACAGCATTTAGACTAATCTGTCTAGATTGTAAGTAAAATAAAAGTATCCCCTACAGATGTGTTTTAAGATAAATATACTTTTAAAGTCTAAAATGTTTTTACAGAAACATGTGCTATAAAAACATAATTACATCCCCCTTTTCCATAAAAAAATGTGACACTGGGCTGCTTTCGACCACCACATGAAGGTCAACTGGTCCTCCTGTCTTTGTCATATGTATTTTACATCTGGGGAAAAATACAAATATTACATATCATATTTTTCCTATGAAAACAAAAGAAGATATTTACATTTAGGGCATTTAGCAGACGTTTTAGTCCAAAGCAACTTACAATAAGTACATTTGTCGAAAGAAAGAAACCACAACATATTGCAGATAAAATAAGAGCTAAAAATAGAAAGAAGTGTTATGTCCTCTGAGTGAAGTAGTAGCTGTTTCACAAGGATACCTCAAGAACAACAGTGCTATGATCAAAGTGCTATCGGTAAGTACATGTTTTGTGTGTGTGTGTGTGTGTGTGTGTGTGTGTGTGTGTGTGTGGGGGGGGGGGGGGGGGGTTGTTAGTGGGTCATGCTATGCAGAGTCAAGGTGAAGTCTGAACAGGTGAGTCTTGAGCCTTTTTTGGAAGATGGCCAGTGACTCTGCTGTCCTGACATTGGTCGGGAGTTCGTTCCACCACTGAGGACCAGAACAGAGAAGAGTCTGGACTTTGCTGAGCGACATTTGATGTTGGGGGTGCAGGAGACACAAGACACAAGATGTCTCCTCATTGCACTTGTTCCAAGTTGCATACTGACCCATGATTGGGTTCCCAACCCATTCTGATGTCACAAAGCACGTTCATAGATGTGTATTGATCATAAACTGACATTTAAGATGTGTGAAAACAGCCTTCTGGTGTCAAAACTAGACCCGTACGTCGTTCTGCACGGCGATGCTCAAACATAAAGTTACAATAAGCAAAAACACATTTTTTTTTGAGTGAAGCAGACTTTAATACTTTCATATCCAGAACGTGCAAATCTGTTGCTGCATGTCTTGAGGAAAAAGGCGAAGCAGCTCTCATGTGTTGCGAGGGATGCTTGAACATCGTTGAAGCCCTTTACTGTCAAATTTCTTGAACACTGATTCTAATGAAAGCTGACACCTTCACGTTAGCAAAAAGTGCTTTATTCAGCAAAGCAAACACAAAAATAACCTCCATTGACCTACAAAAGAATAATATTCCCATCAACATCACCCGTGGGTCTTCAGTAACAGGCAGAACAACCTGGAGGAGCGTCCAGTAATTCATGCTGGTTGCCGGGCCTTTCGGGGTCCTGCTCGTTTGTCCCGCTCAGGACACGACTCCGTGCTTCCTGCCGGTCTGGATGAAAGCGTCGATGCAGTGGTCGATGTCGTCGTCCGTGTGGGCGGCTGAAATCTGAACGCGGATCCTGGCTTTGCCCTTTGGTACGACTGGGAAGGAGAATCCGATCACGTACACTCCTGTGGAGGGAAGAGGTTTGTTAACGGAGCCCGGGACATTTGCTGCTGTAGTCGGGATGCTTCATTCACATCACTCATCATCATCATTCAATTAATGATCATCCATGACTTCTGGCTGACTATTGGAAGAGATTTGATTGGCTGATCCAAAAAAAGCAGCGAAAAGGGCAAAGAATGAACAGTGAAATCATAGAATGCAGTTTCTAGACACGGTGTAATAATGAATACTATTGTAATATGTACATATTCATATGTAATGAACAGCTCGGTTGACCTTTGACTTCAAAGCGTCAAAACCTTCTTACTCGAGCGTGGCTGTTAACGTAACGTGCCGTGATGGCACCGTTTCCACGGGGACCGGTTTTGCTGCTTCACACTGCGACGCTGGAGTTGCACATTCAAAAAATGTCACTCTGGAACCGGTTTTTCAAACGTTTTCTTTTGCAGCCCCCCCCCCCCGAAAACAAACGACCAGAGCGTGAAATGTGTATTATGTTGGACTGAATGGAGTTGCTTCTAGATGCTTCTTTTAATGTGAACAAGTATGAACTGGTGTGAATACGGTCACTGGAGCAGCTCTTTGCGGTCTCACCTAGCTTCAGCATGTCGTCGGCTATCAGGGAGGCCAGGCGGGCGTCGCCCAGCATCACGGGGCAGATGGGGTGAGCCGAGCCTGCGATGGTGAAACCGGCCTGCGTCATCTTGTTCCTGAACCTGGATGGACAACAGAAGAAAATGAGTTCCTTTTGAGTGGCAGTAATATTAAATAATGAACGTTCAAACAGCTCAGCAGGAATATCTCAGTGACATCGCTCCGATATCTCCTGTTTGATAATTACCTAATAAAAAACAAGGCTTCATGGAGCCAAAGTCTGGCCATGTATTAAATATTAGTACACGATTATCGTGGCCAAACAAACTCACAACGATACTATGGTGATGTAGAACATTTTTGAAATAGATAAAAAAAAAAAATAATAATAATTTTTTCACATAGATTCTGACGCTGATCAATGTTTTCTTATTTGCGATTTGATCATCTGACTGGTTGTTATTGTGTTTTCTTCAACTCCACAGTTATTTAAAGTTGACTTAAAATTTGAATATCCTCAAACGAGGTGGAGACAGCCCATAGACTGACTGACTATACCGTGTATGCAACTATTTAAGGTGGCACAGGATTGTTTACACTATATTATCATATGTCATCATATTATTAAAATGATCTCAATTGGAATTTTCAATACCGGTGTATCGCGACAACCCTAGACTGTGTCCACAAAGAACCACAAAATCCTTCAGGGTACGGCAGTCTACTTTTAGGTAACAATGTTAATCATGCCTTATATAGACAGTTGTATAATACGACAGCATGTGTGTTACTCAACAAGGTGAAGAAACTACTTAGACACACATTTATTTACAGTTAAAAAACAACCCTGCAGCGAGTACAAATATTAGTCAATTTGGTGTTGGTTCAAAACAAAGACAGTTCCGCCATCTGGGGTGTATTCAAGAAAGCCGGTTTTGCTAAAAGTTTGTTAAGCCTGGGAAGTGGGATAGTCAGAGTTTTCCATTCCAGAAAGAGAGTGAACTGGTCAGTTACCATCGTTTGCTTCATCAAACCCGGAGTTCGTCCCCATCTGCCCTCTTGCTGAATCTGAACCAACTGTGGAAAAATGCATTCATATGGAAGCAAAAGTGATTCTAGCAGCTTTATGTAGGGAGAGGATTTCAGTTACGAAGTAGAAAATTAAAAAGTGATCACATATCTAAACAATATTCTCTTACATTACAAGTTTTCTGAAACGTTTAAGGATATTTCTGTGTTGTAATAGCCACTGAATTTTACTCTGTTTAATATGTGAAATATGATTAAAACCATATGCCTCAGCGTGCTTATATGCACAATATTGTTATGCTTAATTTTCAACTGCAGCCACGTTCTTTTTGTACCTGCTGGATTGCATATCAAAATGAATATTTTTTTTTTTTTTTTTTTACATATCGCTACTTCCACTCGAGGAGTTCAGAGTTGGGTTCAGAGTTTGTCGAGCCTGTTTTCTGGAATACACCCCTGGGCGTTTTCTGTTTAAAGCCTATTAACAAATATAAACAGGTAAAAAGGCATCTGTTCTGCCAGAGGCCAAAGTGCTAGTTCTGATATTTAACTCGTTAAATGAGCAGCTTTTCAGGAAAAAAGAAACAATCTTTTTGAATTGACCTCAACTATTTTTTTTTTTTTAGATATTTTGAATATGTGTGAACAAAATACACTGACTTTCAAAAAAGAAAGAAAGTCAGCTTTAAATAAAAACCCCTCAAGTGACAAGCTAGTGAGCCCCCCCCAAACAAACGCACCTCATAGTTTTGGCCACCATGCTCTGTGAAATCTCATTGGAGGCAAGCAGCAGCTCCACAGCGCGGGTGGCACAACCCACCACAGGCGGGGGGAGGGAGTTGGAGAACAGGTACGGTCGTGAGCGCTGCCTCAGCAGGTCGATGAGAGGCTTCGGTCCAACTGTGTAGCCGCCTGACACAAAACACGGGTCAGTCAGTGCTGTGTATGAGCAGCATGGTCGTGTGCCGATGAAGGAATAGTTCGACATTTGTTGTACATTTGTATGTACAAGCAAATTACAGCCTTGTTGGATCAGTTATATGTTTGAAGAGCAGCCAGAGTCACAGGTCGGATGACAACATACCAGCTGCTCCTCCCAGTGCTTTCCCCAGAGTGGAGTTTATAATGTCAACTCTGTCCATCACTCCCAGCAGCTCGTCTGTTCCCCTGCAAATCACACAGAGTGCAACCGTTAGCTTACCCCCTCATAACGACAGTAAGACACAGCATTACTTTTTTTCCTTTCTTCTTTTTTCTACAGAGAAAAGTTAATGTCAGTGCAATAAGTATATTACATTGCACAGAAATATATCACACATGATATTAAACCTGTAGTGCCATTCAGTGCTATCTAAAGAGAAAGCAACTGATGATGTCTGTCTTGAGTCAACATGCTAACCAGTTGAAATAAAGTAGGATTGTGCAACACTATGTTCAACTTTTGCTGATTTTAAATTCTTAAAAACGAATTGATTCTAGCACCCAATGGGGCAGGAAGTTGAGCATCTAACACGGCTCTCCACTATGCTAGATGTGGTTCATCGGCATCCTCCCCACCTGCCTCGGGGCCCGAGGAATCCGGTGGCGTGGCATTCATCTATGAACACCATGGCTCCGTACTGTTCAGCCAGGTCGCAGATCGCCGGTAAGGGAGCCACGTCTCCATCCATAGAGAAGACGCCATCCGTCACCACCAGGCGCATGCGAGACGACTGAGGACGACAAAACAGAGTCCTGATGTTCCTTGATTTCAGACAGAGATGGTCAAAAACAGCCAGTAATAACTGTTGCTAGCAGATTTTATCAGCTGTAGCTGGATTATTCATGTAGCATCAGCTCCGTGAGTGGGTTGAAGAGGCTTCCCTGAGATGCAGGTGGATTCAAAATCGTTTATAAAGGGGTGATGTCGCCACCTGCTGGTGGTTTGCATTCACAGCTCAGTGAAAAAAAATCCATGTTGTCGATAGTAATGTTATATACTGCTTCAGTGCACATAATATTTGGCATGAAACATGAAAGCTATTCTATTCTTTAAAAATAAATCTCCATTTATTGATTGTAATTACGTCGGGCTGAAAAAAGGAGTTTCTATTAGGTTTGAGAGAAATGTTTCAAATTAGAGTTTATAAAAATAAAAAGGGATGGGACGATATAGGATGCTATTGTGGATCACAATAAAAAACACTCAGAAGTTGAATGTGGTGAATTTCCATTATTAGGATAATCCTAAATATGGTCAGTGATTTGAAGTAGCTGTCTAGCTGCTATCATGGTAGACAAGTGAAAAATAGAGCCTGACTAGAAACATTTTTGGATGATTATCAGGATAATATGGTGAATTGCAATTAATTTGGTAATGATAATCATGAAATTAAGTTTTCATATCATAATGCATCAAAATCACTGCTCTGGCACAGTCAAGAATTAATGATATTGAATATAAATTGTTACTTTTTTGTTGTAATAATAATAACAATTATAATAATAATGGTTGTATTTTTTTTTAGTTGCAATACATGATAATATGATTCACCACAGTTTTTAAAAAATATGTTCGTGTGTGTGTGTCCAACAAACACAAAAAGTAAGGAAAATCTAGCCAAAGGCCCCTGTTCTCCTCAGCTCTGTCAAATACCAATATTCACAAATAAAACTGTATTTCAAATACAAGTAACAGAGATGGTGGCTTGCTCCCTCCAGGTCGGGGGGGAGTTCCTGCCTCAAGTGGAGGAGTTTAAGTATCTTGGGGTCTTGTTCACGAGTGAGGGAAGGATGGAGCGTGAGATTGACAGGCGGATCGGTGCAGCGGCTGAAGTAATGCGGTCGCTGTATCGGTCCGTCGTGGTAAAGAGAGAGCTGAGCCGAAAGGCGAAGCTCTCGGTTTACCGGTCAATCTACGTTCCTACCCTCACCTATGGTCATGAACTTTGGGTCATGACCGAAAGAATAAGATCCCGGATACAAGCGGCCGAAATTAGCTTCCTCCGCAGGGTGGCGGGGCGCTCACTTAGAGATAGGGTGAGGAGCTCCGTCACACGGGGGGAGCTCGGAGTAGAGCCGCTGCTCCTCCACATCGAGAGGAGCCAGTTGAGGTGGCTCGGGCATCTGCATCGGATGCCCCCTGGACGCCTCCCTCGGGAGGTGTTCCAGGCATGCCCCACCGGGAGGAGACCCCGAGGAAGACCCAGGACACGCTGGAGTGACTATGTCACCCGGCTGGCCTGGGAACGCCTTGGGGTCCTCCCGGAGGAGCTAGGGGAAGTGTCTGGGGAGAGGGAAGTCTGGGCGTCCCTGCTCAGGCAGCTGCCCCCGCGACCCGGTCCCGGATAAGCGGAAGAAAATGGATGGATGGATGGAGATAATCTCTGATTGTATCCCTTTGAAATATTATATATACATTTATATTAATTACTGTGGCTGGTCATTATTTAATACTTATTAAATACAGAGGGTTTGCTTGCATGTAAAAGCAACTCTCCTGGTGCTACGGTACAGGAAGATGTCCACACACACCTGAGACTCTTTGAGCTTCTTCTCCAGATCATCGAGGTCCATGTGTTTGTAGCGCAGCCTCTTTGCTCGACACAGCCGGATCCCATCGATGATGGAGGCGTGGTTTAGCTCATCGGACAGCACTGCGTCATCTGGGCCCAACAGAACCTGCGTGTAAGAGTCATACGATTCTTTACTGATCGCTAAAACGGAGAGAAACTTCTGGTAGCATGTGAAGCATCACATACCTCAAAGAGTCCAGCATTCGCATCAAAACAGCTAGCGTAGAGGATGCAGTCCTCCCTCTCATGAAACTCTGCGAGCTTCTGCTCCAGATTTTTGTGTAGATCCTACAAAGAGAGCAAACTCATCAAACCTCCGCTACACAGCCACGCTTACGCTGCTGTCCATGTGTTAACGTGCTGACTCAGCCGGGATACCTGAGTGCCACAGATGAATCTGACGGAGCTCAACCCAGCACCGTATGTCTGCAGAGCTTCGATCCCAGCCTGCACCACCTCCGGGTGACTGGACAGTCCCAGGTAGTTGTTGGCACAGAAATTCAATATGCCTGAGAGAGAGAGACAAAAGAGTTTACATATACAATTAAAACGGGGGGAATAAACCCTGCTATAGAATAATCTGCTTTTGGTTTTGTTGTTTTTTTACACAAAAAGGCCAGTGACAATAAAGTCAACACATCAGAACAAAGAGAAAACAACGTTTCACGCATGAGAGGCCTAAAGTCAACAGGCCATTCATAAATCAGCAGAGTCCACTTCTGTTTAAACACACGCAGGACAGCAAACAGGGCAGAGATTAGCTGCTTTTCAACTCACATTTCCTTTTGTTACGACAGGCGACTTTATAACGGCTCACTGTTGCGTCATGAGCCACTTTCCGCATCTTTCACTGCAAAACCTAATTTGAGATGGGCTTGAAACGTGTGTTGAATTAGAACTGACTCCTGTTGCTCACCTCAGTGACGTGTGACATTAGCTAGCTTGTGTGCCCTCCAGTACTTCTGCTAGCTCAACATGAGGGAGTTTAACTCCGTGGCACCAGATGAGAAATAAAAACTAGCAACTTTATGTGTTGGTACCCCGCGGTGCGTTTAAGGACAGTCGGCCGTCACAGCCACCACGTATCATATGTGACGTAACTAACGTGAACTACCACCACTCACTACTGCGACTGCCGTCCACGTTGATTTGAGGTCCCTGCTTTGACGTGATGATCCTCTCCGCTTTCCACGTCCCCGCGGCTCGGATGCCGTCGAGCTCCTTCTCCAGCACCGCTCTGGCTTCGGCGACAGCGGCGTAGGTCCGGTTCGGAGCCGCGGTCGAGGGCCGCAGGACGCCCCGGACCGGTCTCGCCAAACTCCGGGCAACTTTTCCGATAGACATGACAGCGAGGATGCGTATTAGTATCGTTGCTCGCGTGTCAAACGTGCACGAAGGTAAAAAACGTAAAGACCGGAGACGGGATGCGCCTGCGTAGAAGAGGGAGGCGTATGCGCGGTGGACCAATCAGAGGCCGGGGCGCTTGCAAGGTGGCTTCTTTTGTCCAATCAGATTTCAGAGAGGCCGCTCTGTCAGCAACGTGTTCCCTTACGGCAACCGCGTCAACGTTTGGCTTCATTTCAGACTTTTTATCAAAACAACTTCACCTCAACTATTGTCAACACCAACTCATGAGGATAAAGGCCATGTAATCACTAACGTGTTAAACATGGGATTGTAATGCGAGCAATTTAATGTTTTAGAAGCACTGTGCTGTAAAGAAAGGTAAGTATGTATTATTATCCCTGGACTGTAAAACCTGCACAGCAACATGTTGTGGTGGTATGCAGGCAGTGGGTGTGACATGTTCAGGATCAAAGCCACAAGTCAAACTTAATTACCAACACGCAGGAATTAAAACAAAAAGCTTTGCAGTGGCCTCATACAGTAGCCGCAAAGCCATGAGCTGGATTATACAGAAGAAAAGCACTGTGACGTTAGGATAAGGACAGCCAGACTTCCAGTTAATAGTTTTAATGTATGACAACAGTTTGTCATGACTTCCTGTTAAACTTCAAGTAAAACATCTTCACGAGGGAATGTCGCATCAAATTATTTCATTACGTAATAGCGATACGTGAGTTAACAGTGTTTGCTAATTTGACAGGGGCGTTTTCTGATTTCCCACCATGTTTGACAATATATATATATATATTTATAAAACAACAATATAACACATAATCCTTGTTGCAAAAGTTGTTTTCTGTAACAATACCTTCTTTCTTTCTTTCTACAGCAGGAATGTAACCATATAAAATGTGCAAATGTTTGCATTCCACACATGGACAAACCCTCATTAATGTCAAGTAAAAACCTCCGCTCCTTCATCAATTACCATTATTTTCATCAGTTTAAAGACATGTTTGCTCCCCAGTTAAGAGCAGTACACACACAGCTACGACGTTCTTCCTCAGATATGGGTTGTAATTCCCACGTTAAATGTGCCATTCAACCGTTCGTCTAAAAGAAATGTCAGTTTCTCGGCCGATGCCGCAGGAGCTTCGTGAGTTTTGTTAGTTTTGCAGGTTCCAAGTGGAGCTTAAGACTCGGAGTGGTTGGTGTCCTGCGAGGAAGCTCTCACCGATGGAAGACGCTCCGCAGCTTTTGCTCTTCCTGCTAGAAACTTGTCAAACTCTGCAGAGGGAGAAAAGCAGGATTACATCAGAGAATGCTTCATAAAATGTCTGAAGCACATTAACCGAATGGAATTTTTCAAAAAAGGGGGTCAAACCCATGAATATTTAGCAGCAGATATGAGACTGATGGGTAGAAATTATGAAAAAACATGTTCCAAAATGTGTTGTTTGACACTGCCGTTATAATAAAGTAGCACCAAATGTACAGCAGGCTTCACATGAAATAACTCCTCAGATGTTGCAGGTGTACATGGATGCCAAAATGATAAGTGGATAATAAAAGTGTCTCATTTTAAAAATGAGCTGAAGTGTGAGGAACCTCACCTTCACTGGTCACACCGTCTGTATCTTCAAAGTCATCATACTGTGCCACAAACACAAGAAACATATTTGCTTTACATATACACATGGAGCACTATGGATAATCAGAACATATGGGCCAGGCAGTGCAGAGACATTTCATTCAGTGTTGTTGGTACAATGTCAAATGTAGAAACTTGCCTTGGTTTACTGACGAGCAGAGTAAATTATGTTTTCAAACTAACATGAATTAGTGAATCAAGAACTGAACAGGAAAAATTGTGCAGTAAAACAACAAGAAAACTTATATTAAATCTATTAGCATTTGACCGATAGTGGATTTTATAATAGCAATAGTTTGGGTAAATGTAGGTTTTTACCTCATCATCCAACTCTAGCCATTTCTCAATATCATCCATGACAGTGGACTGGTTGATAGGAATCTAAGGAAGCAGCACAGCAGGACGGTCAGAGCAGAAACAATATGAACCGCTGGTTAAACCTCATGAAGATGTTAACAAAACAAACAAAAAAATACAAAAAGGAACCACCACATGTTGGGAACCAAAGCATGACAGGTATGAGAACAATGGAGCATATCAGGACAGTGAAACCCAGACATCGTCATGCTTCCTGGGCGTCGGCACAAACTCCAAAAACCTCTTATTATCTAGAAAACATGCAAACCACTATGTCAATACCTGAACCAGGAAAACAAAAACACCAAAAATGAGCAAAAGCAATCCAGACCAAAGCAAAATTGCAACCTCATGACAAAAAAAACCAAGAGACAGAAGGTGTGGAAAGGTGAAACAATGGAGAGCCGGGACACATTGTGGACACAGACCCACCATTCCCCTTTTAATCATCCAATCTAACTTTGGTGAGGAGCTGCGGGTGGAGGCTGGGCTGTCGTCCTTCACGCACAGACAGTTTATACAGGAGGACACAACAACATACACATTTACTCAACCGGCCATTTCACTTCCATTACTGCCAAGTCATTCTGTCTACCTTTGTGTAATACCATGAATATCTATACAGCAAGCTGGTTTCACTGTTGCTCGGTTTGACCTGGTGTTAAAGAATGGCACATAGGGCGACGTTTCCGAAGCCAAATTTGCATTTTTTTATCACACAGACAAGAAGAACTCAGTCAGCTTGTGCTTAATCCCATTAAACTGTGTAGAACCTGAATTACATGGTGCGTTTGCTCACCGTTACAGCGTTGTGTAGTCTGCTGTCCTGAGCCCGGGCCAGGCCGTCCACTGCTGCTTCACTCTGCTCGCTGCAACACCAGATTTATAGATTAACGGACGGCCATGAAAGCTAATCAGTTCACACAGTGAAATACTGAGACACATCTTTAAAGAGGACTTAGAGGGAATTAGTCCGAATTAAACCGTAAAACAAAGATTAGCCAACTATTACCTTTATCACATCATTCAAAACGGATTCAATACTTTTATCGTTAGCTAACCATTTGAACTGTTTATTCTTTACTTTTAGTTAACAGCCAAAAATAAAAATAGTCTTTGGACCTGGTGTTCATGTACATCTCATGTACATGGTCCTATAAACTGTACCTTGGTGTTTGTCGAGTCGGGACGTTTATATTCTGTAATAACGCCTCATCTGATTCACTCGTACCTGCATGAAGAACAGCCGGGAGTTAACGGTGCGTACACGAAGTGGAGGCTCACGTACGCTGAACATGTGCAGACGTATGAAGGCGGCAGTACTTACTAAGTCTGGCCATCTGACTGGAGAAACTGTCGGCCTTCGACAGGCTGAGCGAGCTGTCGTTGGTGAGTGATGCGACCCCCGACTGGCTGACGGACTCGGGTGTCAAATCGAAGTCTGTCAGGTTGACGTATGTGTGACTCTGGGGGACAAAAAAATGGAAAGTCCACAATTCAACCACTTCATAGTATTTTGAGCGTTGAGCCTTTAAGTAAGAGTAACAACCAATTCAAATATTATTGACATGTAGGGATGGGACGATATGAGAAGTATCATGTGATCAAAAATTCAGTCTTACACAATGTGTATCTTATATTTATGCCGGGAGACCTTAGGATTTATGATTACCTTATTCAAAATAGTTTGATTATTTGTTTTTCACTAGAAAAAGACGTGTCATATCTGTGATGCAATAAAAAATATGTATTTCTCAACAAAATGTAAAGTGATTCCAGGAAGTTTTAGCACCTTTGTTAAGAGTTTTAAGGATATTTAGATAATTATCCTAATTATTTGGCTGTTATAATCATGACATGACATGTTTTTTACCTTCTCTGCTGAGCCTTGACCGTTTGGTATTCGCCTCTCAAACCTGTAAACACCGGTACAAAATCATATCATCAAGTGGAGAAACACAACCTGTTGAAATATGACAGTCCTCTTACTTCCTTCATAAATAAGACAGCATAATAAATAAAGTGAACCTGTGGTAGCGAGTAAAGGCGGTGTTCATCTCATCGTTGGCTGCCAGCAACTCTTCGATCAGCTTCTCCTCACTGAGTCTGGGGACCACCTTTACAATCTGGTCTTGCATGTCCTTACATACTGTGTATAACTGCTAATGACACAACCAGACAAAGAATGTGTGGGCGGGGGTTTGAGGGGGGCGATGCAACACAAATAAATAAAGTAACGAGATCAGTTAAGGGTAAGCCACTCCTGCTCGAAATGAGTTTCTCACATAGAAGGCTTCACATTATTAAAACGGAGTCTGGTGTTGTTTTTTTATTACCTCCAGCAGCTCCATGTCGGCTTGTTTTACCGTGACAGGATCCAGCTGACTCATCATGTCTGACATCATAGTGAGGTTGCTCCGCACCACTCCCAGCTCTGTCTTCAGCTTTTTTATCTGGGAAGTGGAGAATATTTCCTGAATAAACACAGCTCCAGAAACTTGTTGCAATGGTAAATATTGATTTTTTTTTTTTTAAGCGTTGGAGGTCAAAAATGATACATGAAGGAGAGAGCCAACAAAAGAATAAGGCTAGTGATTTATAGGAAAACAATTGAAATACTAAAATATCCGTCTGTAGCGCAGCAAGGCCATCACCTGGCTGGGAGTGAAGGCATTGTTTCCCTCCAGCGCCAGTTTTAGCTCAGAAGTCTGTGACGGGATGAGGGGCGGTTTGGAAGAGAGGAGCACAGCAGGCAGAGTAGTGACAGCAGGCCCGTTCCCAGGCGAGGTCTGCCGAGCAAATGCACAGAAAAGACCCGAAAGGAGAGTGACCAAAAGATGATAGGTAGCACCCAAACATCAGCACGCGAGCGTGCCGCGCCCCCACGCTTGTACCTTATTTGGGCCTTGGACAGGCGAGTAACCGTGCAGCTCTGTCATGGGGAACTCAAGTCCCTTCCTTCGCAGGTCTTCGTACACGGACACCACGCCCGTCAGGTCAGGTGAGCTACGGAATGCATCGGCCCACGCCTTGATAAGAGAAAAGCACGCATGACGCCCAGACAGTGAATCAACGTGACCACGCCAAGACTCATTACAGCATGACAACAACCCACTTATTTATTTCATTCCCACGCTGCCACAGTGTTGCCGAACATGTTACGTTTTTCACCTGTACGATGCTGAGTACTCGGTCATGCAGGACTAAAGGGGGGTTGTTCTTCGGGATGATCGTCCGGACCAGAACGCCCTCTACGAAATCCCGCGTCGTCACCAGGATGTGAAACCTGTAGCCGCAGTTCTTCACACACGTTTCCAGCACCTGATATGAGAAGGAAGAAAAGCTTTGTTTTACAACTGAGACAAAGTGACGACGTAAACTGAGTCAACAGGGTGGCGGAGGGAACAGCACTCACAGTGAGCGCCAGCATGACCTCCTTGAAGTTCTTATTCCCCACAATCCTTTTCTTCAACGCTCTGACTGCGTCTTTAGGCCTGTAATCAGAGAAACAGTCAGAGCTGTGTAACCTCTAGAGGACTGATTTGTTCCTGATGTGGACAGATAACACACACACGCACACACACCCTTCCTCTGAGCTGTTGATCAGGTCGCAGATCTCCATGTTGAGGGTCCAGTCTTCTGATGGAAGGCTGGAGCCGGTTGCACTCTCTGCAGAATCAATATTTACACCGTGTTATCTTATCTATATGAGTAATAAGGGCAGATCATATTTGTTGTTTAGAAGGTGTACAGTTTGCATAATGCATGATTATGTTTCTGCTATAATCAAATCTGTCGCAGCCATGAAGCTCCAGTTGAACGTGCGGATAATTCGGGTCAGGATGTGGCCCACTTTGCGTCCCGCCCTGCTATTGGCAGAGTGACCGGACACAACGACGACCAATCAACGCGGGTTAAACCGCATCTAAGTCCCGCCTCTGTCAAATCACTGTTTAGAGGACGCGTCAGTCAAACCCCTCTGTTTGTCTTAATTCATGTACGGTATTGTCATTATGTGGACGCTCTGAACGACGTACGTGTTCGCTCGTGCATTAAAGCCATTTAAAATGGAGAAGAGAGGAGCGGCTCGTGAAGTCCGGTAACGGCGACTGAGCCCGACTGAAGCGTTCCGGTTATAACGATGTAACGCCTTGCGGCGGGTTTTAAAAGGGCTCACCTATCCGCTGTCCCACCGGCGTGCTGAACGGATTCCCCATTAAAAACTCCATGCTGAAGAGCGGTGAGGGCCCAGCGAAGCACCGACGTCCCCCCGGTCCGAGTCGTACGCAGCGACAAGCCCCGCTCGCTCCCGCAGACTGCTGCTGTTGCTGCTGTTGCTGCTCGCAAGTGGAGCGCTCGCGCTACTGCGTCACGATTTAAAGGGACAGCAGCCTGCAAGCAGACGCTCAGTGATGCATGGGGACGATATGAACGTCTCATATCACGATTATACCGGAGAAATGCTTGCGAGTCACGATGTTATCCCGTTGTCATCCGAATTATAACACCTAACATTCTGTTAATACAAATATTGTGTCACAGATATGACGCAACTTGCTTTTTTTATTGAACATTGACTAAAAACAACAATCAAATAATCCTAAATGAGGTGATCATGTATTTTTGTATCCTGTATTTTTAAAAATCAGACTCTAGTTTTCAATTGTCTACGATGATAGTCTATATTTATATAAGAAGATGGAAATGCACCATGATCAAGTATTTTTTTATACCAAAGCGTGATCCTATATCCTATATTATCCCATCCCTATTGGTGACATTATGTTAGTACATTATAACTGCTGCTGCATCCTACTGACTCTCATTCTGCTTAAAAATTAAGTGAGGAAGCAATTTCTTTCTTTATAACAACTATCCTGAGACAATAATAAGAATATTACGGCCAAACCTCCAGTTCTGAAATGTCATGCCAACCCTGACGTTTCTTAAACCTGCATTCTCTTTACTGGCCATCAGGGGGCGCCTCCTGTGTTTGTAAAAAGAAGTCAGATTGCATGGCAGTGTATGAGAAAATGACCTTACTTCTCACTCATTATTGCTTGGCTCAAGCTCCAGCAATGATCCTACATTTCCCATAATGCAACTAAATGGGGTCTTTCATTATGATGACATAATCAGTACTGCCATTGGTATGAGTACACTGAACTTCATGTCTGAAATTGGCCCCTTTAACACTACAAGTACATTTTTGTTGTTGAAAATCAAACTGTATTTACAAAAATAGTCCACTTACAGACTTCTTGTTGTGGAGCTCTCACCTGTATCACATTCATCAAACATCCCAATCTCGTCCACACTGCTGTTTAAACCGTCAAATGTTTATTACATTCATCATCCATCACTGGACCTATAAGTCTTGTCATGTTTGTGTAAAGTGGTTCTCTGCCACACGAGTGCACTGTTGGACTTCTCATTTCCCAATGCCGGCTGTGTGTCAACATCTACCTTTAAAACCCTCATTATTTCTGTATTGTGACTGTATGCTGCATATTACAAAATTAATTGGTGTTTAATTGAATCACCAATAAGGAACATTTACTCATAGATGTCAATGCAATTGGACTTCTTTTTGCAAACCTGATGACTAGCAGAGAGAACGCAAGTTTAGGGCACTTCAGCGTTGGCTTTCCATTCCAGAACCGGATGTTGCTGCCTAATATCTAAAATGAGATATTTTCAGACAAAATGCTCGATCGGAGAAATGATAATTAGTGGGAAGGGACTGCATCGCTACGTCAGCGTATGACTCATCCGTGGCTACATTTTTTTTTATTATTGTGTGTTCTTGACTTATGCAACGTTTAAGGACACATTTAAAGACAAGTTCATTATGGGTGGCTTGTTCAAGTGGGGACAAAATTGTGTCCTCAATTTTTGGTTTAGAGGTTAAGGACCAGGGAATATTCATTGATAATGGGGACCTCATTATGTTACTTACTGCAAACCCTCCTGTCTGAACTTAAAGAGGTCCATGTCACACAATAACTGTAATCCTCCGGAGCATAACAAAATAGAAAGACCGGTTTGCTGATTTCCAAGAACTTCAGCCTGTTTCCTCTCAGTGTCCCCGGGGAGGCACATTAGTTGTGAATGTGTGACTCAGACACAGTGACTCATAGAGACGGCAGCAACATGAAAGTTTTAACTCTCACTGCTGATGCACAACTCCTCTGTTTACACCCGCAGAGATAATATCATACTGCCCATTAAAAAAAGGAAAGCAGAGAGAAACATATGTGGGCGATCACAGAGCAGATAAAAAGTCCAGCGGTTTCTGATCACAGATGGAATCCTTTCCTTCAAGAAAAGTGTAGATATTGTGACATCTTCTTGCAGAAAGATTCAGTTTGTCTGAGGTAAGTGCAGTGAAGGCTTCATATGCAAGAATACAGTCCGTGCAGTAATGCTGCTGCTGCTTGGTGCTTCAGTGGTTGCTATGCTACTCCATGAAGACAAATGTAACCAATCACTAACACATTTTTTCCTTAAAGAAAATATACTATATCAATAATTTAAATAATTTGACATTATTCTATTGTTCACATTTGTTCAACAACAGTATATCAAATCAGAATAACTGCATCAGCTAAATTAATTGAGCAGCTCATTACTATTTGTCGGCTTCTCTGTGACGATTTTAAAGGTTAAAAAAAATCAAATGTGAAAGAACTTTCCAGAATACATAAAGTTTGTGAAAACTGTGTCACTGTGGGTCCTTAGGGGTTAATAGCATCTATATTACATGTAGTTATTAACACCTCTATGTGGACTGCTCACCGGCCCCCCAGTGGTCACAGTCAGGAACTGCAACAGTGAAATCTGCATTAATATCATGTGGAGACTTCTGCCGAATACTTTCAAAATAAAGTGACTTAGTAACATAAATAATCATATGTATTTTTCTCTAGTCGTCACAGGGAGTTTACAACCACATGTTGTCAGAGGAAATTATACAGGTGTTAATATTGATCATTATTCTTAGAGGTATATAAATAGTGTGGTCAGCGCTGACTTCATGCCACACATGAGTGAAAGTTTTCGGTGTGGCTTTCATCCAATTTCCAAAATACTTTGCATTTCTTTCAGTCACATAAAAACCCTCATTTACTTTCCCTACAGATAACTGCAGGGGGGCTATGCAGCTCCAAACATAGATGTAGCCTACAGTACCATAAAGACCATGGGCCTGGGATTAAATCCTTTCAGAAAGAGTCAAAGCAGTAAAAAAAAAAAGACTTTAATTGGCGAAGCATGATATCACCTTTCCAGGGACTTTTAAATGTCTCAGCCAACGCAGCGAACAAGAACGGGCAGCTTTTTCCACAAGCATCCAATTAGAGTGGGTTGGCAGTAACTTGTCTATATTCACAGTATGCAGCCCCCTGATTAGTCTTCTCAGCCTGCAAATTAAATACAGTGGAGAGTGTTGCAGGTCTGTTAATCTGCAACCAGCTGTGACGGCCTTTATCAGCTGCCATGAGGACGGGACCACCACACAGACCGCATTACTGCAGGAAAAACTAAAGCTACGTGGACAAAAGAAAGAGACTAGGTGCATTATTGAAGAAACATAGAATTCAAGTTTATGTGACTCATCTGCGGCTGCATTATTTTTATTATTGTGTGTTCCTGACTTGTGCAAAGAGTCATTTCAGACTAAAGACAAGTTAAGCTGCTGCAATTTGGCACAAATATTGTGTCGTCAGTTTGGAAAAAGCTGATTGGGTCAGTGGTTAGGGTTAGATTGAGATTAGGGTCAGGTGAGTGTGGTTATGGTTACGGTGAGTCTCTAGGAAATGAATGCAAGTCTGTAACGTCCCCATAAGGGAATTAAATAAATACGTGTGTGAAAGCGAGAGGGGAAGGCGGGCAGCTGAGGTAAGTTATGTGGAACTGAAACCATCTGGTTTTCTCTTCACCACAGTGAACAATAATAACCCCCGACACCACACACACACACACACACACACACACACATATACACACACACACACCAGCATCTCATCCCGTTGTCATGGCAGTAACGCACAGGATGACGGCATGATGCCCGTTGGAGTGGGTCGGGCATTTAAGTCTTCCACTTGTTCCTGCTGCCGGGTTGAGATGCCGTCAAACATTAAAAAGGAAGAGCATCAAAAGTCTGTATTATAACAGATGGTATGTAAGACCAAATAACAGCAGATACCGTATTTATTATGACCATATGGGACAAATGGCATGTCACTTAATGACTTTCAGACTCAGACTTTCAGGTTCAGACTCTCTTGTGGCCTGCTGAGTAACTGAGTAGCAAACAAACATACAATATTTGCAGCAGGAAAACCATCTTTTGCTCTCTGGTTTTCTGCATTTTTATTGTATTTATAAAATAATAATAAAGGAATCTTACATTACCTCCATATACAGCTGTCCTCCCATGCACTGCTACTGCTAACTGCACCGTTTTATGGACCAAATGATGTACTACTGATACTAATAAAAAATAAATAAAAAAATAAAGATATTTAAAATGAATCATTAATCAAATGAATCACATTCAGTTCTGTAAACAAGAAGCATTCGCATATCGATGAGCGGGTCAGCTTCCCTTCTGTGAGACATACAAAGGCAGCATTTCACAGTAGCAAATCACATAATACTACTACTACTAATAATAATATACATCTCTTACAGTAAAACACACACAGAGAGTGTTACATGATGGAGCAGGTGAAGCCGCAGCAGTTCTTCAGTAGCGTGAGTCCGGTTTTGGTGGTAAACGGTGCCGACGTCTGCTGGGATTCAGAAGCCACCTTTCGCTCTGGCAAAGAACCTGATTGTAAAAGGAGACACCAAACTCTTATTCACTGTAACACTTCACTGTAGCTTAGCACAAAGACTGGAAACAGGGGGAAACAGCTAGCCTGGCTTGACTCCGTCCAAAGGTAGCAAACTGCACCTCTAAAGCTCACTAACTAAAATGTCCTTTGGAGTTGCAGCAGAACGCCTCTGCTCTGTGTTTGGATCAGACGTCCTCTGTTGGGCCAAACAGCTGGTGCAAGGGAAGCATTAACACCTTCGTCCTCTTAGTCATAAGTGGAGAGAAACGGTGGCTACAATAAATCACTTTTAATTGGACGCACATGCACACGACGACGTGGTCGGACTCACCTTTTGAACTCAAAGTCTTGGGAAATTTGGACTCTAAGAAGGCTGCCATTTCTCTGTCTTCCTCTCGTTCCCTGTGGAGGAGAACGGGTCCTCGTTTTTTATTTGGTATGTGGCTGAGTTTCCTAATCATGTTAAATGTCACTGGGCTGCACTTGAGAGTAACCCGGGCTAAAGGCGGAGCAGACAAATCCTCAGGAGATAATGTCAATCTGCTGTTGTTCACGGCTGCATCTGCACAAAATCCTCTCCTCGGTCCATCTCGGCTTCTCACATCCCTGCCATCTTTCTGAGACCAATCAAAATGCCAAACCAAGAGGTTGGTTCACATCTGCCTGCTTGTCGGTGGTGACAGCAAATAAAGCACCACAAGCAACCAAACAGAGAGGGGATGGCTTTATGAGATCAGACTCCACCTTTTAGAGACTCACTGATGTATTTGTCCCATGTCAAAGCCAGAGAGCAGAGGTTCTGAATTTAAGTCATTTAGGAAGCGCTTCAGACTGACCAGCATGCTAAAAGCTCATTTTAAAGTTAAATCACTGCAATCCAAAGATGCAGACCTTTCAGAGTGCACACCGTTGCTCCCGGAAACCCACTGAGACAGCCCTGTAATGTCTGTGTGCCGAGGAACAGCATCACTGAGCCCTCTCAGTCGATCGATTTAACAGCCTCACCTCAGCCTTTCAAACTCCACGTCGTCCACCAGGAAGTCTCTGGTCTCCACCAGCTTGTTGATCTGCTGCAGCAGCTTCTCTTCTCTCTCCCCGTCCTCCTTGGACGTGTCCCGGTCTGTTCAACCATCACATGACAGAGAAACACCGTGTTAAAGTGATGAGCTAACCAAGCACAAGAAACAACACAAGCAGCTCCACAAGGTCCTTCCACACATCAAAACGCTTCACGTCTCTTTGAGTTCAAATGATTGATATGCTGCTGCATTTATATTACATTTTATATTCAGTTGGTTCATTGTTGTTTATGTAGCCAGACAGGCTCGTCTCCTGCCATGCTAGCTAGTTGGGTGCTAACCTCAGCATGCTAGCATGCGCACACAGTGTCCATGCTAACATGCTGGTGTTTAGCAGGTCTAATGTTTGCCATGGTAACTGCCGTTGTAGGGGTTGCTAACGGCAGACCAACATTGCTATCCCCAGAGCTACGCTGCTAGCATAGCTAAAACACCTTTATCAAAGGCGATAATGGTATTTTATAGATCAACAGCCACTTTTGTAGTCCACCTAGCTACTGAACTCTTTAGAGGCCACAAACATCTCCTTCTAAAGCTTTCATCTGAAATAAGTAGAAATGAGACATTTAACTTTTCTCTATTTTCCAGGAATATTTCCTGTTGAGATTCAAAATCTCTTTTTCAAGACAGCAGCATACAATTATTCACATAAAAGAACATAGAATCATACATATTATATAACAAAAATTCAAGTGTAAAGTTTTTGAAAAAGTCCTTTATTTTATTTACAACTGGCCTATTCTGAAGATGTGCTTAATTTAATTCCCTCCGGTCCTCATCATAGATGCAGCGGCTCGTCAGGTAAACACGGTTCAAAGACAATAGAGCAAATAAGAAGCGTATATTTAATAAGACGCGACTGCTTTTGAAGTTACCTGGAAGTGAGACGAGCTTCTGCAGCTCCGTCTTCAGTCTAGTGATTTCTTTGCAGAGCTGGATATCGTCCATCCTGAAAAAAACAAACCCATGAATAGATTACTTTGCGGTGTAAAAAAAAGTGTAATTAAACTAATCAGCTTCTTTTATTTCTATGTTTTCAAGGGGCTTTAAAACATGGAAGAATTGTCATATAAAAGCAGCAAAGCAATTTGCTTCCACCTGTATATGTGCTGTATATTGGCAAGGGTGACGTTGTTGGAGCTTATGAAACAGAAACAGTCAGATGAATAACACGCTGCCCTCTGTGGATGAATCACACCCGACAGTATCAGATCTCATTTCACCGTCCGACTCGAAAGCAGGTTTCAAGTGTGTGCGTGTGTGTGTGTTGCTATTACAGTGATGACAACAACAGGGAAATGATAGAAATATGTACTCTGGGCTGTTGGTTTGATAAAAACAGGTTTCACCTCAGCAGTATATCCTATATATTTCAGTGTGGCTTATACGCTGTTTATTCAAAATATATTTGCATGGGATTTGTCTCGTTTATGTCTCGGTGCCACAGCAACCGTCTAAAGCAGAGTTTCTGTAATACAAGCTTCAGAGACTTGAATGTTTTGTTCAACAACATAAATTACTTCAGTAAGAATGTCACTCGTGAATTTTGAAGCTTATGTGTCTTTGAAAGCGTGGTTGCTAATTTCGCTATGTCGCTAAATGAGAGGACAAAATCATGCTCACTATCGCAGTGTGGTAACGTTAGCGCTTGACTTCTGGCTACATTCATGCTTCAAAAAGTACAAAAGTTGTGTTTATTTGTGAAGATTATGTCATGACTGAACATGGCTGTAAGAAACGAGAAAAAGCGTATTTTTCTGCACAAATCCACTGGGAAATGTGCGATGCTAACTTCCTGGTTTGGCCTACAGCGCCACGCCGCCACGCTTCGTTTGCCATTATGACTAATTGGTGTTGTTTTTGCTGTTGCAAAAAATCCAAGATGGCGACAGGCAAAACGACAAACCGGAGGATTCAAAATGAATCAGTGAAACAGTGTTGTGTTGTGTTTCACCAAATCTCCCCTCAACGGTCGGGCTTCATGGATGAAGCTGGATGGAAGTGAAATCACGGTCCGTCCTCGAGTGTCAAAATAACGAGGAAGGTAAGCAAAAGCGAGGATGAGACCTTAAATAGCACTGCTGTTTTCCTCACGCACGTTCTTGCCTCGTGCACACCGGTCACGGTGCATCGCCTCGTATTCCTAGAGGGGCTGCTACGTATCTCGTGGTGTTCAGATCCCTGCACAGCCTTACTCTCAGTGGAGCATCACAGAATAAAAGAGAAGCATGATTCATCATCTTCGGTCTAATGTCACTTTTTTGTAAAACCCTCAGATATAGTTATGGCATTCAGACCATAATAGGGGTGTTTTGTATTATTTAAATGTGCAGAACAGGAGAGTGGATCTTACATGTATCTCAGCTCCGACTCCCTCCGAACGAGGATGTCTCTTATCCGCTCGATCTTGCACAGTTCTCCTTCGATGTCCTCGATGGTAAACGTGGAGTCGGCCATCGAGACGACGTCCTCCTCTGAAAGACAGGCGATCATGAGGTGAGGAGATTTCTTTGATAAGATTCAAGGACGAAATGTGCATCATCAAACCAAATGACAAAACCACCACAAATGAAGCACAGTCAAATTATAATCCACAGATTTATTGTGAAAATTGAAGCTGGCAATTCTTCCTCTACTTACACATCACTGTGGCTGTTTTACTGTCTTTTCCTGTTTCCTTTAAGGTAACACATTTTCACTATTACAGGCTGAGTTAGATGAGAAGATCGATACAGCCAGCAGCCACTTAGCATAGCTTAGCATTAACACGTTAAAAACAACTTGCCTGTCTCTGTCTACTTATTACAAATCTACCAGCCCCAAAGCACACTAATTAACACATATTATTTTTGGCCAGGTTAGCCGTTTCCAGTCTTTATGCTAACCTAAGATAACTTGTGGGAGGCGCTATCTTCATATTTAGCGTACAGAGGATTGTGTGATCGACCCACTCTGAACTGTTGCTTTAAAACATTTTTTTTAAAACAATGGAATAGTGTTCCTGTCCATCTTTCATTGCATCTTAATTTGGTTAATTGGAGTAATTCATTGCACTCATTGTGTCCAATAAACGACCTCCGTCGGTTCCAAACAGACTCATGAAGGAAATCTTCAAGTTAATAAACCTGCAGTGATCCTAGTTCAGCTCCAAACATTAAACCAACCCTGGAACAAACTCAACCCCCCTGCTAGGATCTGATCAGAGCTCCGTGGATACGCCACCTGCAGCCTCCTCCTCCTCACCTCAGAGCGATGAGTCATCCGTCAGAGCTTGGATCGGCTTTAATTACCTGACCTTGTGTGAAACGACAATCAAATTACAATCACGCACGCCGGAGCACTGGGAATATCAGGGCTGCATGTGTTTCCCCTCCAAGAATTAAGTCAAATGTTTTTATAATAACAATGATTAATACATTTTCTTTAATTCGACGTGTTGTAGTCCAGCATGCGGTTCACGCAGTATAATAGAAAGCAATAAAATAAATGATGGTATTACACATGGTATTACAGAGAAGACAGATGTACAATGGGACAAACGGAGATCTGAGCCTTGAGAGGAACAAAATAAAATGTCCCCATCGAGAGTGGGTGGATTACTGTATCAGGGGCCCCACTGGCCTTCGCTTGACACACCACTCAAAGAGACACGTACCAACCGCCAAGATTCAAATTTACCACAGACGACTACAAAGACACACATTTTCACCATTTTATGAGACATTTTCTTTTATAATTATCAACAAATTCAATTGTGTGACACTTTGAACTTTGGGAATTACAGACCCAGGTACTTATAGGGTAGGAGCAGTGGCGGTTCTACACGGGGGCCTACAGGGGCCAGTGCCCCTGTAAAAATGTCCCAGGCCCCCCCTGTGGCCCCCCCAGAGCTGACTGAATAAGCTGACTGAATGATAAAATGAAAATGAAATAAATTGATCAAGTTATTACGATTTTATGCGCTAGCGCCAAAAGCGGAACTAATGTGACTCAGCGCTCTACACGGAATAATTAGAGCGACGCACCCAAACACTGCCTTGCCGGATGCGAGATGAGAGTGAGAACGGCAGCCACAAGTTTTGAAGAGAGGAGCTAATGTCTTGTTGCAAGAGGCGAAGGTAAGCAAAACGATTTCATCTCGTAAAGTGATTTATTGCACGTAACCGTGTTACTGTTGTTCCTCACTACGATAAGAAAATCAAGTTTGTAAATGTCTGATCTCGCTATGTTTAAATATCATTTGTTTCCATTTTTTAATGTGCCCCTCTGATCAAACATTGGCCCCACCTTGGCCCCCCCAGTAAAATTTGTCTAGAACCGCCACTGGGTAGGAGGTATGTGTAGACAAGAAGTATGCACAAGTAAACACAGTTCTGGGGTTATTAAATCATAGCACACTAAACTTTGTTATTATAAAACTGAAAGTACAATCTGATAGTTTAGTTTTATACACAAGATTTAATTGATTTGAACATTTTGACGTTGCTTTTACTGCAAAATAATCATTACATAATACAAACATCATCATACATGCATTATATTAGAATATGAATACATTTATATTATCATATAATTTGTTCATGTAGGGGGGGGGGGGGGGGGCGATGACGTAACTTCTACGTAATTAATTGAACCGCCACTGCGCTAACAACTGAGGTTTGCAGGTCTGGGTCCCTCCGTGGTCCCCCTTCAGGAGGTCTAAACCCTGCTGAACTTTAACATGAAGGGCTTTTATTCTCTTAAGTTCCCCATCCGAGCCCACGTCCCGTTAAACCCAAACACACCTGACGTCTCCGCCGCGCCGTCCTCCCGGGTCTCCTCCTCAGAGCCGAGCCGCTGAGACGGTCTGCGCTCTTCCTCCATGTTGATTTTAAACCTTCAGACTCTCCGAATCATTGATTAAAAGTATCGACGAGGTCCACGCAGCGCGGCCGTGTAGCGCGAGGGAATAACGGGAGCAGAGCCGCCAACAGTCGCTCAACACACTCGGACCATAGACTGGAGGACCGGAGGAGGTGGACGTCAGCGCTGCGGGGGCGCCCTCTGCTGGCGGAGCCGCGCTAGGACACAAGGAGAATTACATCGGAGCTATTTTTACTGGGGTAAAAGCAGGTGTCAGACATCCTCTACTCAGGTAGAAATACACATACTGTGTACAAAAGGTACAAGTACGGATTCAACTGTAAAAGTGAAAAAATAAATGCTGACAGACAGACACTTTTATTTTATTTTTTGCAAGTCTAACTGAATCTCAATTCATGTTAATAAGAAAAATAAATAATCTATATAATTATTATAATCTAGCAAGCCTGTTTTGAAAATGAAAGGAACAGAAAGTACAGAAATATGTTTTAAAATGTAGTAAAATAGTAATAAATACTCAATACTTGAGTATCCCCGCCCCTCCAGATGTTCATGTACAACGTACGTCTGTCTGCAGCCCAGAGAAGAAGAAAAACAGGGTTTGTCATGCAGTATGCACGACAGAAGAAGAATATTAAAACACACACAGAGTCACTTCTGTTCACACAGCTGGTGAGCAACGACTCTGAACGTGTTTCTCTAAACTCGCATGACTTGAATCCGGAGCAAACATTTCTTTTGGCTGCTGAACGCCCTTCATATGGAGCGGAAGGGTATTTATTGATTGCAAATACTGGAGAGTCGAACACCGGGGGATCCTTTCAGCATGAAAAGTTTACTCTTCACAGTACTCAGGCATGTAACAGGTCATACAACATACAGTAGATGCACATTACATGAGGGAGCCTTTTACATCCATGTTCATTTGACCTCACTGTGTACGATTATGTGTAATCCACCTTATAATTTATTCTGCTGGTTTCCTCAGGGCCCAAAGTGGCTCATTTGACACGAGGAAACTCACTTTGAAACACAGATTAGACAAAACATTTTACTGACGAGTTTCAGGCAAACCGGTCTGCGTAAAACCAGAATCTAGTTCTGAACTCGCCGCGGCTGAACACGCCTAACTGATTAACAGATGGCACGGTGAAAACAGGAAGCCGCTGTGGTTCGGCCTCACCTTGTGCACACGTCTTTGTGTTTACACTCTGAGAGCGAGGCCTCTGTGTTCATGTTGAACCTGCCGGGCGGGGCCGAGTCCGTCTTCTGCCCTCCGCTAATCCTGCTTCCGTGTTTGCTTAAGAAGAAGAAGAAGATTGCTTATGCTAATGAGCGTTTGTGTCGGCTCAGGGGACACAGAGAGGAAGTCCAGCCGACTAACATGTGGACCGATTCTGATGGAAAAGTACAATGAGAGTTATGTGTCAGCACTAATATTCCAGTGAGATCAACAATCCTGGTTTGGGCTTAGTGATGAAGAGTGATGTCTAACTGTGTCGTGTTCCTTCACATTAACGAGTTCAGTGATTTATCCTCCTTCCGTAGTTGTTGTTGCTTCTGTCGTCATCCATCGCTTTTTCAAGCCAGTCCCTCTCCTGCTCCGACTCAGAGTCGCTGGCTTCACTTGCACCAGCCGCCAAAAGGCGAGAATAGTTGATCCTGCGTTGGCGGGGGGCTTTCCACTGGAGCAGAGGCAGACACACACACCACGCCATCACACACACCGCCGCTCCTCTGAACAGCCACGTCAGCCCGAACCTCTGGACCACAAAGCCGCCGGCGACGCTCCCCAGCCCGCTCCCCAGGTGCAGGAGCAGAGTGCTGTAGACCCGCCTCACGGCCCTCGTGGCTCCCGGCGTGGCCACGTCCTCACACTGGGCCCTCACTGCCCACCAGAGGGCCCCGCTGCTGAAACAGCTCAAAACCTGGACAGGCGTCGCGGCCCACGGGCCCCAGAGGAAGGAGTAATAGAAGCACTGCAACCCGAGGCTGGCGGCCCCTGCGGCGAGCACGCTCCCCGGGCTGAGGAGTTTGGACACTGGGCCGGCCAGCAGAGGGAAGGAGGCCTGCGAGAGCACGGCGAGGGCCAGAGACGTCCCCATGTGCAGCTCTGTGCTCCCGTGGTCCTGCATCTGCCACAGGAGGAAGTTGTCCACGGCGGCGCACGCCGCCCCGACCAGCAGGGTGGTGACGGCGCAGAGGAGAGCGCGTGGGGAGCCGCGCACCAGCTTCACGGCTTTGAGGAGCCCGTCGGCCCGGTCTCGCTTCTTGTTCAGGTAGAGAGGGAGGTGGGCAGCCACGGGAAGCGCCAGCGCCGCCAGACCAGCGTAGCAGTAGAAGTGCACGGCGCTCCTGGGCATCTGACCAGCTATGAGGCAGCTTAACTGGCTGACCAGCAGGCCCGCACCTCCAACGCCACACGCCGCGCCCAGTAACCTCCACGTCTCCGTGCCGCTGTAGCGGTCCGAGGCGTCGGCGAAGTCGAGATACTCGTACAGGCCGTCTTCAGCCGTCCAATCCAGAGGGGCCGACACAGACTCCCACACGGACACGGCGATGAGGATCAGGAAGAAGAGCTGGTGTTGAGGGTCCATCGCCTTCAGCGAGCCCAGGAACTCAAAATGCCCCTCCGCCGTCTTCTCCCTGAGCTGTTCTTCTGATCTGACCTTTGACCTCTTATTCCTCGCCGGAGCAGCTGAAGAGCTGGCGTTGTGGTGGGTGACGTTGCTGTGTGCCAGCGGAGGATGGGATTCATTCCGTTGATGAATGGTCACAGCGGTGGCGGGTTCCGTGTGAGCGAGTGTCTCTGCGGGAGAAGCTGCAGCAGACTGAGACCCAGCAGATGTGTGGAGATCAGGCTGACTTCCTGCTGAGGATGTAGCCGGTGCGACGCTGCTCCTGAGCAGGTGAGCACCCAGACTTTGGGTTGGACCGCTACCCGGATCAGAAGCGTTACAGTTGCCGGCGTGTGCTGTAGGCGGGATGAGCAGCAGAACCAGGGCCGCCGCCGCCGAACACACCAGGGAGACGTTGATCACCACTCGCCTCTTGTTGTAGTGTTTGGAGAGCAGGCTCGCCACGGGGCACCAGACCAGCGATATGAGGTGCTTGGTACCCATGACGATGCCCGTCATGGCGGGAGTCAGACCCAGCTGTCTGAAGTACAGGGTGAGGAAGGGGAGCAGGCAGGCTCTGGAGCAGGAGCACAGGAAGCCGAAGACGCTGGCCAGAGCGAGGGCTCGCCTGGTGTCGATCTGCTCGTTCCGCATCATGACTCACGGTCTCTCCTGATGGGTGTCACATGGGGCAGCTGGTGGGTTTAAACTGGGAGACACGAGACAAGACGGAGAGATGGAAACTCTATAGTTAACAGAACAGACCTGTCCTTAAATGCGACGTATCTGCTGGAAATATCATTTTAAAGGCATCAGTGCTGTTTGTTTTCAGGCTGCTTACGAGGGCTTCACATCATTAATCGATCAGTGTATGAAATGTGGAATAGAAACCATGTCAGAGCCAAACGTGGTGCCTTCCAATATCAAAACCAAAATATATTTAATTTAGCCTCGTATGGCAAAGAAAATCTTATCTAATCATATCAGAGGCTAAAAACTATTTTCACTATTTTTGCTTGAAAAAATTATGAAAACAGCAATTCTCAAATCCTTTTTCTATCTTAATAAAAGAAAACATTATAAAACTGAATACATCTTAGATTAACTGCATACATTAATTCACATTTATGATTTTTAATTTCGGTAAATTACAATGAGCGTCCTAAAAGAAAAAGTGGTTCAACAAGCAGAGAAAAGAAGGAAGAAGTTATTTAACAGCTGAGAAGTGGACGCACCTGTTCCCTGCTGGACTATGTCCACGTCACGGCAACGCTGTCAGATAACAAAATTAAATTTAATGGTTGCACATTTACCTTCTGACCTCCGACCGCGTCAAAGCTCTTCAAACTTTCCTCCCGGTCATCTTCCACCTCCGACGGCTGCGTTCCCTCCGCGATGTGGTCGCTTTTCGCGTCTCGCGCAGAGACACCTGTTACCGTGCAGACGGTGACGGCGAGGAAAGTTTACACCTGGTGAGGCGGCCACCTGGCCACAGCGCCCCCTCGCGGCGCGGAGTACTCGGTGCACCACAGGGAGAGATCATCGCGCTGGGACTGAATCTAAAATAACAAGTATTGTAGTTCAACCGCTGTGATGGGAAACATGACAACTTTCCTTCAAAATAAAAGCCACTCTTTCACACCGGAAAAAAAATATTCAGTTTAATTCATTTACTATGTTTTCACATTCAGCACACAACACCAACTCAAATTCCCATCCTTATGTGTGTTCCCTCACTGCAAACAGAGAATTTGTAACAATAAATGCAATACAAGGACATTTTAATCACAACAGGCTTATAGTAAAATAACGGTAACACTTAATAATACATTTTAAAAACCAAGGTAAAAATGATTAAGTAAAAATACAAAAGTGTTAGCAGCAAAATGTACTTTATAAGTACCCCATTCAGAGAGTTGTATATATACAATTAAAAAACGAAGACAGATACTTGACTAAATGTATTTAGTTAGAGATTTAACACAGGATTCACCATGAATTCCTGTTGATCACTATTTTGTTTCTGTTTTTAGTTCACACGTCATGGATCATTAATTAATACATAAACTAATGTGTCACACGTTGATGTACATGACAATAAATCAGCTGGAACATGGAAGGAGTCGAAGTGAAGCAAATGATCACAACAAGTGTCGTCATTCATCCTCCGGTTCCTCCTCAGGTAAACACCATCTTTGCTCTGTCAGCACTTTTGCCATTGTTTGCTGTGTTAGCAGCGTTAGCTGTGAACTCAGCCGTCGACATGTTGAGAGAACTAGTTACCATATTATAACAATGAATGACTAGAAGACAGCAGCATTTATGAGCAGATGGCAAACATTTGACAAACTTAGACTTGGTACATTGGCTTTGTTGCTGATAGAGCATTACATGCAGCAGGGGGCGTTATCTGTACACAGGAAGTGGATCGCTCAGAGGGTGACGCCAGTGAAGGTGACGACGGGCAGCGACAGGACTTTGTCTAGATATTTGCTCAACAGCAGCTCTTGCTCGTCCGCGAACCCAAACCAAGCCGGATCTGAACACGGAGAAATGTCCACCCTGTAAAAGGATCACATGACATCGTGTCACTTTTGATTTGCTTAAGGTGCAGAGAAAATGCAAAACATAACCGTTGTGGATTCATTTGTGTGAGTGACCTTTGAACGTCAGTGTATGTACTACGGGAGTCTTTGTCCAGGCAGATGGAGAGTGTTGGATGCTGCAGCGTCCTGATGCTGATGTTCTGCGTTCGGATCGTCTATAATCAAACATATAATACGGCTCTAAAAAGGACTTCAAATGAAAGGAGCAATGATCATTTTTTCCTAAGTAGAGGTATAAACTTCTTACTGGGTTGTGTCCTGGGTTGAAACCGTCAAACGTGACAGTAAGGTGATCCTCGCCTGCACAAAGTCATGAAGATTATTTTTGCATTCCCTGCGTTGGAATATTTCTATAAACTAAATATGAATCCAAAAAGGTTCACCTGATGTTACGGCCGTGGGCTCTGATGTGATCAGCACGCCGCATGTCATGGGCGCCTCGACCGTTACAACTTCTCGTTTGCTTAAAGAGATCTGTGGTATGATTGATGGTTAGGCCGTATCCTGCTAATAATTAATAGAAAGTATTTATAGTGACTCATAACGATGAGGAACACACCTTCGTATAAGTGACCGACCCAAAGACTTTCACTGACGGCTTCTTTCGGCGTGCAGCGGCCTCCTCTGTCAAAGACCACACCTCATTTTATATAACTAGAATGTTGGCACAGTCATGGCAGCGTCCACAGAGCACACACACACACACACACACACACACACGCACACACACACACACACGACACACACACACACACACACACACACACACACACACACGCACACACACACACACACACACACACGCACACACACGCACACACACACACGACACACACACACACACACACACACACACACACACACACACGCACACACACACACACACACACACACACACACACACACACACACACAACACACACACACACACACACACACACACTGACACATACTTGAGGATTTTTCTTGAAGGATGTCGACCTCCAGATGGGACACAAACACGTCCTCGGCCACATCACAGCTGGAGCGGGTCACCTAAACACACACTGTAAGTTCATCAAACAGGAAGTGACTGTCTGCCATCAATTAATCACCAACACAATTGACAGCATCTACCATAATCTACGTTACATAACATGTATGCTTAAGTGCCTTAAACGTGCATTCTCTCTACTGGCCATCAGGGGGCGACTCCTCTGGTTGTAAAAAGATGTATGATTATATGGAAGACAATGAGAAAACATTGTAAACATGAGTTTATGGTCTCAATCTCCAAATCCAAGTCTTCTTTAGTCCAGCATGATGTTCATTTAGAGACCTTAACTGAGTAGAGCGGCAGGTGGACCGGCTGCGTCCCACAGCGGAGGTAGTAACACAGGGTGTCCAGTAGGAAGAGGCTCTGCTCCGGGGGCTGGCTGGGATTCGAGTGCTGCAGTAGAGACATTAAAGATCAATAAGGTATCAGACACGTTAGCATGTTGATGTTAGCAGTAAGCTAAAGTGCAACCCCACAGAATCTCCATGGTTACCGTCCCAGCCAGTTTGGAGATGGCAGCTCCCAGACTGGTGATGTTGCTGTTGTACCACGGATCCACTCGTCCCAGGAAGGAGGCCAGAGACAACCGTTCTCCTTTGGGACCCGTGCTATCCTGTGAGAAAGAACAGGTGCTGCAGGGTCATATATGTATTAAATATTCTATATATAGCAGTCAGTGGCTTCGTGGGACTCACAGGTGAACTGAGCGAAGCCTCCACGTCAGTGACCGGGATGTAGTAAAACCGTAGGTTCAATTTATTGGTCAAGATCACATGTTTGGACTCTCGTTCTCTGTTTGGAAGCACACGGGAAACATTCATAGGAAGCCGAGTACTCGAGTGCCGTCACATTATTTGGCATCCACAACGAAGCAGCCGCTCACCTTATCGAGCGATAAGCCCGGGCGAGTCTCCCCAGCACGCGGTCGTCCCCCAGCACCACCACCCGCGCCACGTGGCGCCTCCCGTCTCCGTGAAGAACAGGGGCACTTCCAGGAGAGGCGTCCATCTTCTCGCTCATCAGGCTCAGCTTATCTGCTGCCTTTGTGGTCTTGAGGGCGTTTCTCCGTGTGATCGATGGATTTGTGTTCTTCTCTTCTTCTTCATCGGCGGCGGTTGAGGTCGAGCAGGAACACACGGCCAAGCTTGCCAGCTGATTCCCTTCAGGTAACATACATTGAATGTACTTTGTTTTACTGCAGCAACTAGATCTGTTATTGACAGAAATATAAAGTTGTGGCAACTCTTGTTCACTGGGCCGACTCACAAAGTTCCTCTTCGTCACGCCACAAGAGGAAGTTGATCTCCGGAGGGGGCATCGCGGCGCCGCACACGGATCCACGATCCGGCTCGGTTCTTGCCGAGCCTTTGGCCTCCAAAGAAGTCATGATGTCTCCGTATACGTGTTGCAGTTTGTTCAGATAGCTCGCACGACCGCCTGCACCACGCTTCACGCTTTCCTCCACGGCGAGAACCACTTCCTGGAAATATGTTTCCACTAACTGTTCCCCTAAAGCCTGAAATATACAAGAGGAGCGCTATCTGGTTTAAAAACGGGAAATGCTGATTGCAGACGCTGATGTCGGTTATTTATATAGTTCAGTGAGAAATAAGCTTCGATCTTAATGCTAACACTAGCATGGCAAAGTTCAGCTGGTGTAATATTTCATAATTTCATGGCATTTCAACCAAAATCATCCACCGCCAGAGAAAAAGTCAGGGTTCACTAAAGCCAACAGGATCCATCCTCTGGGAACTATGAACGTCTGCACACAATTTTGAGCAAATTGATCAGGTAGATTTTCCAGATTCTTATCAATTTAAGTAAAGAAATTAAATGCCGGGGATGGTAGATGAAAAGTAAGGGATCACCATAGTTATGAGGATTCATCCTCTGGGGACCATGATATATGTACCTCATTTAAATGGTGAAAATGACGTTGAGATGTTTCAGTGGGGAGCCTATCAATCAACTGACTGACATTACACCCATACCCGACATCTTCATGACCTTACCTCCAGAGCCTGAGCCAGTCTGGAGCTCTGGCAGCTCGGCCCCAGCGCCCTCTGCAGCACATGCAGCAGCACATTTCTCTCCACGGCTGAATTGTTCCAGAGAAAGCCGGACGCCCCCAACAGCACTCTGACCGACGCCTCCAGTGGAGCAGAAAACACAGCGGGGTCAGCGAGCACCAACACCCTGGAGCCAATCAGCAGACAGGGAGGAAGTGGTCAAAGAGTTCACCTCGGCACCATTTTAATCCCAGCCGTCATTTAAACACTCACTTTTCCTGCGAGGTGAAATGCTTCAAGTTTCGCTCTGCAGTGACTCTCCTCTGATATAAGGAGCCTGATGTGGGAAGAAAACATCCGGCAAGTGATATAAATTAACGAAAATTCTGGGGAAAAGGACTGATGTTACTTAAAACTACTGTGTTGATTTTCAAACCATTATGATTATGATACCTGGTGTGGTCATCTCCATCTCGAGGCTCCTCAGAGTGCTGAGGGCCACAGCGGAGTAAGGAGACGGGAATGTCAGCAGGCTCATCAAGCACTCATGCACCGTCTGCTGAACGCTGGTGGGAATCATGACGCTGGACTGGAACGTACAGAACCAACAATACGACATAAAAAATACTACTCATCATGCATATTCAATTGTGTGTTCGACAAAGGTATGCCATCGTCCTGGCCAAAACCATTGTGATTGAAGACGTAATCATCGAAATATGCTGAAAACTCTTAAAATGGCACTCAAACATACTAGAATCACTTCATATTTTGTTAAGAAACAAATATTGTTATTGTGTCACAGATAAGACTTTTTTAAGTGAAAACCAATGAAATAATCTTAAATACGATGATCATAAATCATAAGGCCTCCCCTCATGAATGAAGGATTCATACATTTTTATTATTATGCTGTATTATTTAAATCAAGCTAGATGTGACGATATCACGATTATCACGAAATTCACTGCAATCACCTCATTATCATATGACGCACATGTGTGTCCTCTTCTGCTTTTACGCCTGTACCAAGAGTCACACAGGTGTCTTACCTGCATGACCACACAGTGGAGCGTGTGCAGCAGCGGGATGGCGTGTGCGTAGGATGGCGTTTTTTTCACGTGTAGGAGCTTGTCCAGCTCTTTGACCAGCACTCGGATCAGCGTCACGCTGCAGGACGGCCTGGCCTCCAGCTTCTTCTGAAGACTCCATCGCAGCAGTCCTGCAGAGCAGACAGACAGCTAGTTCACTGCAGTGTGCACATTGTGACCTTCTCCACCTCTGTGGAGGCTGCAGATTGATGGAGGTTGTTGGTTGGCTCCGTTTGAGAGCACGCGTCATATTTTGTTTACCAGGTAGAAAAAGATGTTGGATTTTGATCTAAAAATACAAATAAATTGATGTACTATATTTGATCTTTTATTATATATAGTTAAATAGGTGCACAATTTGATCCGAGTGCTCATCTGCTTCCTTGTTGAGAGATATGAAGAGATTGATAACAGTCTCATGTAAGGCTACAACCAGCAGATGTTAGCGTAGCTTAGCAAAAAGTCTGTTAAAAAAACAGGAAACAGCTAGAATGGCCCTGTTTAAAGGTCACAAAATCAACAGATTAAACAAACAAGATGTGACATATTAATATGTGAACTTCAGTTTATTACCTTCAGACTTTAACTGTTTCGCGTTTCCCGTCTTTATGCTAAGCTAAGCTACTTGGCTGGGGAACATACCCTTATATTTATTTATATCTAAAACATTTAGACGTAAGGACACTTAAATAATAACATTTTTAATGCTTTTCTGTTACCGAAGTGTCTGATGTCCTGAGTTGTAGCTACCTTTTCCTGAAGCACTTTGGCCGCTCATCTCTTTGAGAAGAGCCTGGACGTTGCTGAACAACGTCCTGAGAGCCACGCCAGCTGAAAGTGAAGATCACACAGCTCGTTTCTATCATCGCCACATTCAGGGAAAAACATCCTACTGTTCCAAAGTGTCAGGCACACAGTCATGTCTACTCACTGGTGGGATCAACCATCTTCTGTGCTCTTTCGAATCTCAGGATACCAGAGAAAGGATGAAAGCTGAAATCTGCCAATACTCAGTTGAAACAGACCGTATGTCGTATTTCCCCTGGGAACTCAAACAACGACTGAATTGCACCTGCAACCTGAAAACTGTAGAAACATCAGGTGAAGTAGAAAATCACGGCAGACATCCAGAGTTCACCATCGTCCGTCTGTCTAAATGTTGTGAGCTGCCGGTTGAGTGGAGAGATGAATGGGAGGTAGTGTCTCTAGTGGGAGTGAGACAGGTGACGCATAGGAGGAAGTGACTGTCTGCACGATGAGAACAACTCAACACAAATGACTGAAGGATGCTTTTATTGCAGTTGTGTGAACTACAAGAACACAATCATTTTCTGAAAAAAAGAGTAAAAAAACAAACACATTTCATCACTTTCACAAAATAAATAGCTTATTTTACACACATAAAAAAAACATTTGAATCTGTTGTGGATCAACAGATCGTACACAGCGGTAATCAAGTAATCCGTGTCATGCCACCTGCTCGATGTGATGAGGGGAAAAAAGAAACTCCCTCACCCCTCCGTCCAATCACAACGTGACACGCCTCCACATCAGCTACAGGATAAACAGGAACTAAATGATAAATGCCTCCTTTATTGTTGCTACTGCATCAATTTCACCGTCGATTCAGACGTCCGTGGATTCGTTGGGCGTGTGTCAGGGATATGAGCCGGAGAAAGAGGTGATGGGGAGGCAGAGCAGGGAGCAGTAGGATGGGTGCAGAGGCTGGACCTGGCCTGGGGACGGCTTGTAGGACCTCCAGTCTGAGCTGCTTCCTGGTTTACAGCACAGAGACACCTCACACCTGCAGACACACAAGACAGCAACATGAAGAGAAATGTTATATTATACTTCTAGCCCGTCACATTCATTTACTTCTACTACATTTATTCTGCTCAGATTTTATACCTGAACCTCCACAGATGATAAGCATCAACTGGTGAGTCATACAGGTAAAACATGAGACCTATATGGGCTGATATAGGAGCTCAGCTCTGAAAAACTGTAATGGAGTATTTGTACATCGTTGTGTTGGTACCTTGACAGTC
>NC_139931.1:15571974-15761974 GCF_963514095.1 Eutrigla gurnardus | reverse complement strand
CGACTCTCTTTCTGCTGCAGGTCGCTGTACGCCCTGGCCAGCCTGCCAGCTTCCTTGTCGCCTCCGAACACCACCACTTTGACCACGGTGGGCACCTCCGCCACCTCGCCTTCGTCGCAGCTCAGGATCGGCCTCCTGCGGACGCACATGTGCTTCCGGGGGGAAAGAGCATCCGTGGTAGCAGTGGATGCGTTCAGTGGGTGGACTTGTCCGCCGTGTTTGAGCTGCACCCTGGTTTTTTGAAGGTCTTTGGTGTAATCACCACAGTAGCCCATGCTCTGGGCACGCCGGCAAACGCTCGGGCTGCGGGGGTTCTTGAAAAGCATGGAGAAGCGTTCTACGCCTAAGATGGACCTGGACTTCTTTCTGGGTTTCTTCCTCAGCTTTGGTTGGCTATCTGGTCTTTCCTCTGTGTCCTCGTGTGCCGGGTCCTCACTGAAGTCACTCTCCACGCCTGACGAGCCGGACGGCGTGGACACCACAGACCGGCTGGAGTCCCTGGAGGAAGAGGATGCGGTGGAGATTCGGTGGTTCTGAAAGTCCGCCTCGTCTTCCTCATCCACGCTGGTGTCGATACTGTCATCCTCATCCAATTCTCTTTGAAGGAAACAGTCTGGAAGCGAGTCCAGGTCGGACTGGCCTGCGAGAATGCCGTTCAGGAAATCTGCATGAACGTTAAAAAAAGATAGTAAAAGACGGATCGCTGCTAAATAATGCAGGCGTTTGGAGAGTTGAATTACCAAAGTTGTCGTTTTCCCAGGAGCACGTGTGACATTTGGGGAAGGGCAGCATGAAAGTCTCAACAGCTCCTAATGGGAGGAGACAAAGTCGGGTTGAAGCTTCAAAGCATCACTAATCCTTCTCTGCTTGGTCCATTTAGTGCTGATGTTCTCTATCTCACCGGTATCATCATCGGCAGGAGCAGGAACAGCGAGGCTTTCTCTGAGCCTCTCCATGCTGTGCAGTAGAGCTTGTCTAGCTGAGCTGAGATCTGCTGTAGAGGCTGCTGCCTCCATGCGGTCAGTCACCGCCTCCATGAGCTGCTCCAGCTCCTCGGGTCGCTTTGTCTGCAGGGACATCAGGAGGTTTGTGTTAGGAACGAACTAGGGAGGGAGGAAGAGGAGTTGTGCGTCAGATCGTGGGTCACCTGCAGGGCAGAGTGGAGCGCCTGCAGGTCCTGATTGGTGCCCAGAGCGGCCTGGAAGCCGTGCAGGATGAGGGTGATGGTGACGTCTCTGCTGGAGTGTTGGGTGCTACTCAGCTTTTCGGAGACGGACTGGACCTCATCCGGGCTCACTAACAGCACCGTCCTATAAACCATACACAACAATAATGTGAACGTCCTATGAAAAGTGACTCAACTGTTAACTCAATTCAAAGTTTAAAATGACAGTACGCCCCAAAATAAAAAAAAAACATATTTTTATCATTATTATTTATTATCCAGAGCTAAACAATCAAGACTCATAAATAGCACGACAGGTAGGAGGTCAAATATGTATTTTTTATTTTGGGGTGAACATGATAAAAGTCCTATTTAGCATGTTTTATAGCTTTGAACTTACATGGTTTTGGAGCAGTGAATCTCAGGGGAAACACCCTGCTCTGTTCGAACCTGTCTTTGAAAGGAAATACCTAAAACAAAAGTAGAGTTCAGTGTATCTCGGCGGGCGAACACTGCCCCCATATGGTCACACCCATTACATGAAGAAGATGGACTGATGGTGAGTCAGTGCTACCTGGTGCTCGGAGCTCCTTCTGGATGACGCCCAGCAGGCGTTTGCAGGCGGAGCTGCAGGGCTCGGGCCACGGCAGGAAACGGTGGAACAGCAGGTAGGCCTCCTGCAGCACGCTGCAGTCCGGAGCCACATGAGGAGTCTGAGGAGAGACGAGGTACCCGGTCACATAAGAAAGAGAAGATGAAGAGCCTGTGCTTGTTCCCTCGCTGATTCTACAGCCGCTCACTTTCAGGAGGGTTGAAGAGAAGAGCAGCGTGATGGGCACCACCAGTTCGTACCGACACTGCTCCAGCACCTGGAGGAGAGAGAGAAATCGTTAAACACAGTGTCAATTCCTCATATTTCACTGAATCGTGGTTGTTTTTTTGCCTCTCGACCTCTTTTGTTTTCCTCAGTATTTTCTGCAGAAGGATGAGGAAGTTGTGGGGATTTCTCTTCACGAGTTCCTCCAAACACCAGCGGTTGATGCACCGCCCAGCTGCTCGGACAGACAGAAACACACAGGGCTTATTTCTCCTTTTAGGTTTCATCCTGATAGCAGGCGGTACATTTAGACACGCATGTCAACAACTAGTATTCACAAAGAAAGCAAAATGATTACACCACGTCCCCTTGTTGCCAAAGGTCCAAATTAAGTTTCAGTACATCTTTCCAAAATGGAAATTGCATCAACCCATATGACCTTCTTCCATTCTGTGAGTCACTACTTTCAATTCCCATTTGTCTCTATAAGATGGACAATATGTCCCCAAGGGGTTCGTTGGGCTTTGAGGATTTAAGGCGAGACACTTTTTTTTCGCTTCTTCCTTTCACACTAGTGGAGAGAAAACATCCACAATACATAACCTATACTTATACATTTAGGTCTGTAGAGTTCTCCTAAAGTCACAAAAGGTTAGCATTAGATAATGCCACATTTGCATATTTAACTTAACATTTCCATAAAAAAACATTGTCTTAAAAGTAAGTAATCAAGTTTCATAGTGATATCTATTAGTTAAATTGTTTTACTCGGGTCACCTTGTAAAATATCTTTACAATACATATCTTTAAAGGGAGTTTTCTCAAAATGTTTTCTTTTATTACTTTATTTTTAAAGAGTATGTTCATATATTTTTCATCAGCCTGATTTATAGAAACAGCTTATTCCTAAAAACATGGCAAAAATTATTCGTTTTTTAAAGGCGGTTGGCAGTATTTCCTGATTAAGGGAGTGATTAAAAAAGAAATCCCAAATTCCCTCTTTAAAAACATTTGACAAAAGGAAACATGGCTTCATCCAGTCAAATTTATGGTATGGAATTGTGTGTAAATGGGCAGATATTTAATAAGGATGCATATTTAAACATTTTCAGAAAAGTTATAATCCAACAAAATAATTGTCTTAATGCAGGTAATCAACTGGGGAGGTTGCATTGTGACATCTATTAAAAACTTGCTCAACATGTACAAAGTGTTGCCACATGTGAATTTGCGTGGCGCTGCCGTTAGAAGGAGGGCTGGGATCGGGTCTCACCGTTCCAGAGCTGTTTGTCGGGACTGTCGAGGCCCAGGCCAGAGAGGCAGCGCTCCAGGACGTGCTGGATACGGTCCTCTGTGCACGAGCTCTGCTCGGTGTTCCGCATCATCTTCTGCAGAGGCATCACAACATACAGATGAACCAACAGGAAGTCCCAAAATAAAAACAAGAATTACACCTTATTGTTGTGTTCCGGTTAAGTATTCTATACCTCTTCAGTAGTCCAAACTTCCTGTTATGGCAAACACCTCATAAGTATTATTGTTCCTCTCAAGAGACAAATCAAGCCCAAGCCAGAGTAACAAGGAGCAGAGACGCGAGTGTCCACGGACGTCAACACAGCCTGCCACTTCCTACTCCGACCTGTGAGTCACCGGCCGAGCAGACCGGAGATGAGCTGGTCGAAAAAGCAGCGGCCGCAACTTCTCCTCCTTCTCTATTTCTACTTCATTCTTAAAATCAGTTGCTGTCACCACATGTCGTATGACTCACAGTGGGATAAGCACGAATCTTACAAAAGGACAACTTCCCATTTGATGGTGTTCACAAGTGTTTCACAGTAAAGAATGTCAATGGAGCAAAAAGACTCTCATTCGGTGCAACGGTTGTGAACAAAAACACATTTTGGGGGAATTTGCTTACTACAGATCACATGACAGCTGTGGTTAGGGAATGCACGCATTTGTCAACAAACAAGTGAAACCACTCTAACCACAGGAAGAAATGGAAGAACGTCAGAAACGATCACATTTAACGGGGGAATTAAAGACTTGTTCCGAAGCAGGGCCAATTTCGATGCCAACTGCGATTCGTTTCAAGAGAAAAATTCAGAGACGTCCCTCTTGATGAGAACAAATATTTTCCTCCCGAGTATATTTGGCTTCCAGGATGTCAATGTACATGCGGAAGCTGCAATTGTGCCCAGCTGTGTGCAGAAGTGTCATCGTAACCAGTGCTGAATGATGTGTTTAGAGGCAGGACTGGAAAACGGGGGTCACCTGGGCCCGTCAAAACAGGAAGAGGCCTCCTGGGAAGCACCGATGCAACGTTCACGTCCAGTTGACACATGTTCAGTGAAGAGTGTGCATACTGTAGAGCACTATATTGTAGAGCAGTGGTGCCTCTCGACTGATTTTAACCTGGATCTCAAAGTGTTCAGCGGTTCCAGCTGACTCATGTGGATAGTTTTCTTATTTCAATGATAATTTGTATTGTTATATAATTATATAATTAACTTCCCTTGTTGAATTTGAATAAATAAGATAAAGTTCCTGCACTGCGAAGCACAGAGCGACTGCATGCACATGCAGCATGCTGAAGCATGAAGCAGCAGCTCTGCTCTGAAGCACCTGACACATCCAGCTTCTGCAAGCCAAACCAATCGATTGTCTCCAGAGGAAGCAGGTGCTACTCCATTGTATGTTGGCAGGCTATATTGTTCAGCGCTGCCATGCAAAGAAACCCCCACAGATCTCTGACTTCTTTAAACATCAAGGTTATTGAAATGTGCACAAACTGGAGGCAGGAGGGGAAGATGAGAGAGGGGAATAAGCTTCATCATCCAACTTGTCTTTTAATAAAGAAGATAATCAGAAGTTAGCGCTGTGTGTTCGTTAGGGCACTGCCTTCAGCAGCTTTTAAAAGAAGGGGAACAGGAAATCTGCAGCTTGTATAACTTTGCAGTTAGACCTGATGGAAGTTGAGCAACAGAGGCTTGTTCCTACTACAGAGAGAGTGTATGAAATGGTAAACATGGCTCCTCTCGGCACATATGATACAGATACATACGTACTGTAAACATGCTGAAGCATAAAAAAAGAAGACACACATCTTACCTATCTGCTGCAGTAGTTATCAGTGTCCTAAATCATCCCAGATCGACCTCAGCGGAGACACACCAGCAGCGGAGGGAAACAATACAGAGACCACATCCTCCTGTGCTGGTGCTTTTCAAAAATAGACCCTCCGACTGCACAGTCACAGAGCATGTGCTGCAAAACAGGAACTGAATGGGCTTTTAGGCTGTGGTGGTTTACATACTGTAAGCCAATCTACTCATATTGTAGGAGGAGTCATGTTACGGGATCTCATTTGACAGTTTGAGAGCAAAAATTAAAAAATGCGTCATCACTGTTTTTCCATTTTAAATAGAGTTTACGTGATGGTTTGAAACCTGTTCTTTTGTGTTTTAAAAAAGCGAGTAATGTGCAATAAAATAATAATAATAAAAAAACAATTATGAAATTGTGTCAATTCAATGTTTGCTTGATATTCAGTGACTTTTCCAATTGAATGGAGGCAAATAGGTTCACAAAGTTATCATGGTCCAGTTCCACACTTGAACAACTGGGTGGACTTAGTGCTGCTAATGGAGATTTTATCGTGATTGGCCAATTTTGGGATCAATAATCCCATAATATGTATTGTGGATGTATAAAAGGGTGGGTATGTTTTATTTAATGGGTTATTTCAGAAACATTTAGGACCTAAAGCAAGCATAAACCTGGGTAACAGTTTGGATTCAAATCATTTTTTCTGAAGGTTTAAATTCCTGGGGTCAAATTGACCTGTAGGATAACAGATGTTCAAAAAATCAGGTCAACATGAGGGTTAAGGGTTAACAGTGTAGCTGCTTCTCTAGTTCAAATAGACACTTTGCCTCTGAACATACAACAATTTGATTGTGCAACAAATTTACTTCCACTTGCAAATTCTGCAGAAATGTGCGTATATAAATTACTGCTAACATGACAAACAAAAAAACTATGTCACGCAGACGTCATGCCTTCAAGGCCAAGTAGTTCTTTTTTTTAAATTCAAATCACAAAGATCTGGTTGCATCATGTCTCTTCATACGCCTAATTGGGACTAAACTAGTGTGTTTTTTTAAACATGTAGTGCCACTGATTTGCCGGCAGGTGTCGCCGCTCCCTCTCCCCGCGCAGACACTCAACAGGCTCCGACTCTGAATGAGTCCCCCTGTTCCCTTTTATAACGGAGGGGGAATGGGACAGACAGATAGAGGTGGGCAGAGGTGTGACTGAGAGGACAGGCGGAGGCAGAGGGACAACCGGAGCCAGCTGGGCTTTTGCCATATCTTATTTATATTTAGGATTTTCAGAGAGGCGGGGGAGGGAGCCTGAAGTAGTAGTTTTTCGTGCGTAAAACGGGATAGCCTGCTCTCCAAATTCTCAGGAGTTGCGCTTCACTTTCAGACTGAGCGCTTTATTTGGAGGTAGTGTCCTTTGCCTTGTGAGAACACACCGCGTTCACATTTCAGAGTTCCCCCACATCAGCTGCTGTGGTTGGAGTCTAATTCCAGTGTTATTAATTCTGATGATTTTGTCTCCGTTTCAGGCCCCAGAGTCCCTGCGGCGCACGGATTACAATGCAAAGGATTGTGGAGGTTTGGGTCACCCTGGTGACAGTAACTGCGCTCACCGAGGGGGTCTTTGGGGGATACGGGCTGAGCATGTTCGCCGCGCAGTCGTCACCTCCGGACCCGTGCTACGACGAGAACGGGAACCCGCGCAGATGCATCCCCGACTTCGTCAACTCCGCGTTTGGGAAGGACGTGCGCGTGTCCAGCACCTGCGGGAGCCCCGCGGCCAGGTACTGCGCGGTGACCGAGAAGGACGAGGAGAGGACGCGGGACTGTCACACGTGCGACGCCGGCGACCCCAAGAAGTCCCATCCGCCCGCGTACTTAACGGACCTCAACAACCCGCACAACCTCACCTGCTGGCAGTCGGAGAACTACGTGCAGTACCCGCAGAACGTCACGCTCACCCTGTCGCTCGGGAAAAAGTTCGAGGTCACCTACGTGAGCCTGCAGTTCTGCTCACCTAGACCCGAGTCGATGGCGATCTACAAGTCCATGGACTACGGCAAGTCGTGGGTGCCGTTCCAGTATTATTCCACTCAGTGCAAGAAGATGTACAACAGGCAGAACAAAGCGGCGATCACCAAGCAGAACGAGCAGGAAGCCATCTGCACGGACTCGCACACGGACATGCACCCGCTGACAGGTGGGCTGATCGCCTTCAGCACGCTGGACGGCAGACCGTCGGCGCACGACTTCGACAACTCCCCGGTGCTGCAGGACTGGGTGACGGCCACCGACATCAAGGTGATCTTCAGCCGGCTGCACACTTTCGGGGACGAGAACGAGGACGACTCGGAGCTGGCGCGCGACTCCTACTTTTACGCCGTGTCGGACCTGCAGGTCGGGGGACGGTGCAAGTGCAACGGGCACGCTTCCAAGTGCGTCAAGGACCGAGACGGGAATCTGGTGTGCGAGTGCAAGCACAACACGGCGGGACCGGAGTGCGACAGGTGCAAACCGTTCCACTACGACCGGCCATGGCAGCGCGCCACGGCCCGAGAAGCCAACGAGTGTGTCGGTAAGGCTTCCCCCTCTTGTGTCCTTCACCGTGGAAAAGAAATCTGTTACTGGTTCCTCGTAGATTTACATTCACATATATATAAAAAAGAAAAAGGGCTACAAATAAGCACAATCACTCTCTTTTGCCGTTACGCACAAAATACTGTTTATTCGTTAAGGAGAATTATAAATGCACGTTTTCTTACTGAATGGATTGCACATGCAGCGTCGTTTATTCTGTATTAAATGTGTGTGATTAATTTTGATTGTGGTTAAATAAATCACAGTTGAGGCAAAGACAGAGACGAAGGCCTCCAGCTGAAATCTAACGCCCCAAACGGCGAAGAACCATCCTGAATATTACAATTAAAAGACGGTCTAAATTAAATATTTTAACTTAATTAAATTCATTAACTCGAAACCAATCTCCTTGCTGGTATTATCACAAGTTTTAATAGGTTAAAAAATAACCTCCGAAAGAATGTGGCATATATTTACATACATAAATATAAATATATTCCTTACTTGTAGATTCAATATTATTCAGGCATTAATAAACTGCAAATTGTTTAAATAAATTGTTGAATTCAGTGATTCTATTTTGTAAGAGAAACTAATATTATATTTATCAAAATCAGATCGGCCTTTTTTAAAGAAAATTATTATTAGAGACAAAAGCCACATTCCCTCCGTTCCTCCATTGAAAAAACAAAACAAAATTGAAGTGCTGTTTCCTAAATTTCAGAAGCCATACGTTTTGTTCAAAGCCTAAAAAAAATCTAGCACTGTTTTTTTGCCACTGATTTTGATCAACATTCAGAGGAAAAGAAAGGGAGGGAAGTGATTTCAGCGAACAAAGTGCGCCTGTCCGAATGCGTAATGGCGTTTTGACCCTTGTTTCCGACTGTAGTGGCGCTTTAATAGGAAGGAAACATTGCAGCTGCGGAGATAGACTGCAGGGGCGTGTTGTGTTTCCATAAGCAGGTGCTATTACAGATTGGATGGGCGATTAAGGCGGTTTTATTGACATTTTTGGCACGTAGAGTATAAACTGCCACTTTAGAGCCAGTAAACTATTCAGAGAGGAGGACAAAGCTCGAGGTAATTTGAAGCCTGATCTGAGTTTTTTTTTATTGTAGCAGCACTACCGAGCGGGTGTGTTTGCTGTGATGCTTATATCAACAGCTCCAGCCCCCTGAGCTACAGGAACCAAACGTGGAAAAGCAACAAGCTCCGACAGTGCCATGGTTTGCTTAACCAAACGGAACAAGCAAACAAGTTGTTCCCCTCGGCCTCCACCTTTTGCCTCGGCACAGCGAGCGCCTCGGTGTGTTTTACTAAAACAAAAGCTTGTCACTCGTGGCATCCATCTCGCTGTCAGTGGGAGGCCCCCCCCTTTCACCATCTTGCTTTGAGTCATCAGATAAAACCTCAGAGAAGCCAGACTGAGCATGTCCAAAGAGGAAACAGAAAGGCTGGCCTGACACCTAGAAGCATGAAAGCGGCTGACCCGGGGCCAGGGGAGGGGTTGTTTCCATGCATGCGGTCGGGCTGTGGGGATGCAGGGTGGCTGGTGTTGATGATCCGTCTGAATTCCTCCTCCCCGCCGTAGGACGGTCGTATTGAGAGAATGGGAAACGAGAGGTGTGGTTGTTAGAGAGTGGCTGGTTTCACTCGCTGGCTGCAGGAGTCAAGGAAGTGAAGCCGAGTCCATTTCCCACGACTCGGCAGGCAGGGTTGCCATCATTTAGTCAGGAGGCATTTGTGTTGGCAGCAGCCTCCACGCTCCTATCAGCCGGAGGTGCATGACTTAGAAAAGGTCTGAATAAAATCACGGCACGGGCCTCCCAGTGGATTCTGGGGCCCCGTCCACCAGGGGCAGAAGGTGGATGGATGGATGGAGACCCTGGACCAGAACCGTATGGGTGGAAAAGCAATCAAATGACTACAAAGATGCACAAAATAACTACAAAGAGACACAAAAGAACTACAAAGATGCAAAAATAACTAAAAAGGGCTGCAAAAAGACACAGACCACAATCAGTCATGCAAAACGACTAAAAAGACATGCAAATGCATGATTTATGCTACAACTGTGCTCCTACGTGTGCTCTGCGGACCAGCTCAGGAACCTCTCATGCACGCCAAGCATACTGCGGCGTAGCGAGCGTAGCATTTCATTTCCTTTTGATTTGGACCCGTGGTTTTCAAATTCTTTGTCGGCGGTCTTTGATTTATTAAATACTCGTGATTCAGTAGTTCCATTTGAGTTTGGCTCAACGCAACTCCCTGGCTAGAAAAACAAATATGGAAGAGTTGGTTGACGAGGAGCTCCCGTAGAAAAGCAGAGAATTAATAGGGTTGCATTTTTTCCAGGAACCATCTGTGTGGCTCCGTGGAAGCTCTGCGCAGGATTTCCCGCAGAAGTGTAAATCAGGCATGAAAAGGGATGCAAAGCAACCACAAAGAGACAGGATATATAGATGCCGAATGATTACAAAGAGATGCAAAATAACACAAAACAACGATGCAAAATGACTACAAAAGAGATGGAAAGTGTGTCCAGGGGCCGAACTGTATTTGGAGTTATTATTTCATATCCATTTTTTTATTTGGCATGAATTTATTAATGGAACCGTCCAATCTATGAAACCCTCTCATAGATTTCCAAACCTGCCTCCTCATCTAACTTGCAAACGGAGCTTTTTACACTTGTTTAATGCCTGTTAATAGTTAATAATAATGATGTTTGACCGCGAGCCATAATCATTTATGTAAAGGAATGAATAAGGTTGAGAAACACACACACACACACACGGTGATACGTCATGCTCCTCTGTCCCAGGCAGCTGCTTCATATTCTCTTCATGTTCAGCGTAGCACTGACCCCTGACAGTCAGGCCCCCGCTCCTCTCCGGCCTGACTGATGGGCTGTGAAGGGAACTGTGGGAAACTTCTACTTGCCAAGTGGGTTTTCAGGCGAGTTGAAAATGGTAGCCTTAGTCACTCACACGTGTAATTTTGCATATTTCTTCAATTTCAACTTTGTTTTCGCTGTCAGCGTGCCATGCGATGTCCTGTTTTATGATGGCTGAGAATCAGCTGGAGGTTCGGCCGTGTTTCCTTCCCACTTTTGATGCGCTTTAAAAACGTTCGCCTTCGCGTGTCTGAAGCAGACGCTTATCTGGCTTTAGATGCATTTGACATGAGAGAGAGAGATGTGTAATTTGGTCTTGTGGGATCGACATTTGTGAATCTTTGACCACAAGGTCAGTCGCTATCTGCAGAGAGCATTTTAGCTCCGCTCCGCTCAAAGTATTTATTTTATCGACACCCACAAGGCAGCTGAATGAGGATATGATTGTATCACTTTGCCTACTGGCTCTGCTCCCAGACTGTGCAGCACGTACTGCTGCTCTGCAACAGCTCTGAAAATAGAGTGCAGAATAAAAATGCACACTCAATTATATTTCAAAGCACCAGCAGGTTCGATGATCAGTTTGCTATTTGTGCATATCCAAAAAGCTGTTGAGAACCAAGTTTTTAGACCCAAAAACTAAATAAACGTATTAGAAATGAGGGCTTTTCCTTTAGCATGCATCTCTGCAAACAATTGGTAGGTTTATGTATAAATACTGTAAAACGCACAGAGTGTAAAAAAGTAGGAGGCCAAAGAGTGCTCCTAAAGCCAGAATAATGTCCCACAAGTCTAAATTGCTAATTAATAAATTACATTAATAATACATTTGGAATATTGTCATATTCTGAAATATTAGCATGCATTCGAACGTGGTCAGTGTTTAATCGGTTTGGTTTGTACCACTACCTCTATTTTACCCATTTATCCATTAGTTTAACCTACTCGGCCTACTTTAGCTAACTATTTAAACCTTTACTTTTAGCTACTTCAACAGCCACCCATCTATGGGGCTGTAGCTCTGTGGGTGGAGCGGGTCGTTGGCAGTCCGCTCCCCATGCATCCATGCGTGAGACACAGAACCCAAAGTTGCTCGCCAGGCCGCGGGTCCCAACGCTTACGACGGGCTAAATGCAAATGGGCAAATAAAAATTGTGATTTCAACATTTTTCAAACCGTTCTCGGAGCTTCTCAACAATCTTCCCCTCGGTTGGGAATCACTGGTCTAGACACATCAAATAAGAGCCCTTTGAGAAAACAGCATTTTTGCCTTTGAACTGCAACCCACTAGCACGACAGCAGCTCTGAGAGAGACGGGGAGAGAGAGGAAACATTGGTGGAGGCAGGAGGAGACCAGACCCTCCACCACATTTACCACCGCCTGTTTTACACAACCGCTCCACATCTAACGGCGCATTTCCTGTTTAGTTTACGATCCAGCCCCGATGATTTTAGGGACGCAAACTGACGGGAGCTGGACCGGTCGCCGCCGTGTCCGTGTGGCTCGCCTGGGACCGGTGACACCGTTTTTTGCTGACTTTGAACGCGTCGCAGGGTTGCCAGGTTGGGCCGGGCCTGCCCACCATCTGGGTCTCATTTCAGCTCCATGTGACGGGAGAGAAGAATTTGTGTAAAGCATGATGTCATAGATGTCCTCTGGTATTTTGGTTTGCTCCGTTCTCCCTCATCTCTCTCCTGTTACTCCCTCTCCCCCTGTCACTCTCCGGCCCTCGTTGTGTGCCAACGCCAGGGGACAGGCAGCCATTTCCATTTCATTTGTAAGCCGAGACGTATTTGCGGGTTTCGATTTTTTCACATGAAGTTAGTCAACAATAGCCAGAGGACACGGCTATTTCTGTGGCTGCTTTTGTTTTGTCGACTTCTGTTTTGATGGGTTTCATGTTTAAATTCATTAGCTGAACATACTGCACACAGCGGTAATGGAAACAGGCTGCGTGTGCAGAGTCGGCTCGCGATCATAGGTACGTCCAATAGAGAAGACAAAGCAAAGCGGACACTTACTGGCAAGGAGGTAAATCCTCTGTCATCGCGAAGCACCCACGAGCAAGGCACCAAGTCCTCATCAACTCCTCGGGCTCTGACCTTTGACCCCGCTCTGGAAGGCAAAGACAAATGACTCTTTTAGGGGTGAGTTCGAGCATGAGAATCATAAATTCACTGACATCCAGTAGTATTTATGGGAAAACAAATAAATATCATCTTGTTGTTGCTGCAGGTCGTTTGTGCGGTTCTTAATTAGTGATTACAGAGGCAACAGTCATTTCCCCCCGAGGTCCCATAACAACCGTAACAACATTACAACCTTCAGAAGCTCTGTGCAATTAGATTAAATACCACCTGAAGACAACGCTCAACTTCCATTTAATCAAGATGACGTGGAAATAGTAGTCGAAATAACAACAATAATAAAATACGTGTGAACATATTAGAACCCAATCTGGAGTGTTTCAGTGTGAACAGGTGCAGGTTAGGGATCAGAGCCCCAGGTGGACGGACGGTCAGTCTCGGTCATCGAGAACACGTCTGAGCGAGAGCACAGCCTGGTCACATGGTTTAACCGGCGGGGACTCTGGGAAAGTAACTGCAGGCGGGAGTGACCTTCTGGTAAAAATGTAATAAATCAATCGGTTTCAAACAGAGATTGAGGGAAACTCTGTTGTTTCTAACAATTCTGCAAATCAGTCACAGTCTGCGTGCGACGTGTTCACACATGTTCACAGAGATGAACGGGAATGTGGGATTTCTGTTTGTTTAGCTTGACTCTTTAAAAGACCGCGGTGGTCGTCTGACGAGCTACCAACCATCTACACACATTACACACCACTTTCCAGAGGCATTCAATTGTGTAGATCTGAAGATATCTTTCATAAATACAGTTCATTTTTTAAGCATTTTCATGTTGAAGGTATATTGTTCACGTCGTGTCAGGAGAAGGGGGTTGCTTGGGACACACAGTGAAAAAGTAACTCACTTTTCTCTTTATACCTTTCCCTCGTGTTCTTTTCTGTTTTGAAATCTATCTTTTTTTCTTGTTATTTTTCTTCCCCCATACTGTTTCTAGTTATGTCAGATTGCAAAAGCAATGTTGGAAAGCTTATTTTCTGGCCCATCCGTCGATGCGTTAGCTGTCTGAATTTCTTCTTCTTCTTCTTTTTCTTTTTTGGTAGCAAGCGCATGAATCCAGAGAGTGTTTGCTCTCCCTGGGATGGTTGGGGACAGTATTGTTTATACCTTCCAAATAAACAAAAACAGGACAAAGGCTTTTCCTAATTGAATAAAACCCACTCTGAAGTCACTGAGTGAGTGTTTACTCAAGCGGCAGCCAGTCACAAAGCCTTCATCCTGAATCCCATGTTTTCTTTTTCTCAAAGAAATGTGCAAACTTAGACTGGATGGTTTTTTGTTTTTGTTTAGGTGTCCCAACCGAGTTTTAGGAAAATACATTACATTTGAGTTGGGCTCTGAATGACTTGATAAACTGTTAGCAGGCACGTCTCTGTTCAGGTAGACTGGAAGGTTCTCTGGTGACCCTGCTCTCCCCTATAGGGCAGTTTCACCAACAGATCTGTATTTTTGATGTTTTGAAGGAAGGCTGACTGATATATTAATCCCAAAGATGTCAACATTTCACCTGACTTTCCTCTGTATTTCTCATTATGGATAGAATTGTCCCATATTTTTCCGATAACTTGGCTTGGCAGTGAATCAGGACCCGATTGTGAAAATACTTCAGAAACAGTCTTTTTACTGTCGCCTGCAGACTTTCTTGCAACATAAGCCCGTGTGACTTTGGTAAAAGCTTTGTCTGTATACAACCAGACCATAAAACAAAGACATGTATTTTGGGGGATCGAGAAAAAAAAAAAAAAAAATCCCTTCTCTGCTACAATCCAGTGTCCTCTGGGTAAAGGCTGCATGTTTTGAGGATTTTGTTTTGTTGAGCTCATAATTCAAGACAGACATGATGGTTTGAGCCAGAAAGGTTTCACTCAGGCTTTTAAGAGCACACTAAAAAGAAAATCTGCTGTGTTGTGGACGGCGGTTTGGAGAGGTGACTCAATGTTTTGAGAGGAGTATGTTAGCTTTGATTTAATGTTCGTATCCTTCATGCATGGGATGTCGGATCTCGTGGCACGAATGCCGACCTGTACGGAACACGTGCAGAAACAGCGGGTTTGTTCTACGTTGGTGGATTATTATATTAAACACTTGACTGAAAGGTGATAACTCGGGTTATGTGGATGCTGATGCCCCATTTTATATTCATATGAACACTTTGCATGATGCAGATTTGTCAAAATGAGAAAACTCCTTTTATTGAGGTGTAGATGGTTTTAGATTTTTACCAGATGTGTTTGAGAGAGTTTGACTGATCTTCACCATGAGATGTTGAAGAATGAGTCGACGGTACAAGAGCTGAAGTTTGGAACTTTTAAAAAAGATCATGTCAACTGGAGAGCTTTTCAGATTTTCACTAGCTTTCTAATTAAACAATGTTATGAGCTATGATGGCCATTTAAAATGAAAATAATAAAAAAAAGGAAATAGTTTGTTGCTGGTTCTGACTGTTAAAACCATCCATTTACTGTTACACAGACTGTTTTTCTTTCTTTTTGTGGCACTTCTGTCAGCATTTCTGACAGTATGAAGGAAATGTGGGGAGAGAGAGGAATGACACTTTTATAATTTTGTTGGGTTCAAATACAGATTGTGCTTTGTTTAGTAATTGATTTATTTTGGTACATTGTTCAAATGTTACGCTGCTTTGTGTTTCTGTGAGCAGGAAACGCTGAAAATTCCACTGGTATAAATCTGAAAAAATTTAGGAAAACAGATGTTTTTGTGACATGAATCAACAGAATGCTCGACACCCCTCGTCTTTATTACTGATGCACTTATTCAGTGAGTTATTCTCCTGAAAGGCAGCGACAGTTCAAACCGTTACATTTAGTCGAGGTGAAATATGTGGAAATATATGGTGCTCGTGTTTCGGGCTCATGTGTGGGTGCTCGACTTGTCGTCTGCCCACATGGAGCTGCCTGCCGGGGGGCTTCCAGGGTGGCATCAGGACCACCTAGTGCGTGCGCATCGAGCCCCCTTTGAGACGCTGAAGCGGGGCAGGCTGGGAATGATTAATGGGCCAGCGGAGTGACACGCTTCGCAGCTCAGCTTCAGCCCCACGGCCAGCTCCCCCGCTGCGCTGCCACCCGACACAGCCGGCTCAGTGACGGGGCCGCTTGTACGCCCGCACACAACACGCTTCCTCGGTGTCACTTACCCGACTCACCCCCCCCTGTGCCGTTCCCCCCCCCAAAAAAAAGCATGAAGGAACTCTGCAGTGGAGGCATAAGCTCCTTTGGCTGGTCCCGTCCTCCCTGCTGCGCTGTCGACACAGGGCTCCTTTTACTGCAAGACAAAGGCTCCGACTGACAACTGGATTATTATAGTTGAATAAAGTCTTGATCCTTATTAGAATCACACTTACAGTAAGACGGCTGGGGATTTATTTCTTTAAATCATTTTGTAAATGAAATACTCCCGCCAGCATCAGGAATGCTAATGACCCTGCTCCTCTTTTTCATTAACGGCCACTTATCTCCAGAACACTGGAAAACAAACACAGCCCACCTTGCAGAGGAAATGGAGCTGCTGCTTCCCGTTCCATATTTATTTTCACATATAACGTGTGCGTGAGTCTGTCCAAGATCATGGACGTCCACATCCTCTGTCTCTCACGTACCCCAGTGACCAATTCTTCTCCGAGAGAGAATGAGGAACCACGTATCGGGTTGGAGGCGATATCCAGCGGGATAGATAGATGACTGTGAATATCCCACATCTGCTCCAAAGGTGATCCGTCAACTGCAAACCTCCCTGTTAGTGACGGAGGCTGATCTCTTGGTCCGACAGAGGGGAACAGGCAGAGAATTACGTCTTCCATAAGTCTTCCCACCCACATCATGTTCAGGTCACCACGGCTACCGTGGCGCGGTAGAAGGCCCTTCCTTCCTGTGCTGATGGGCCGAGGCGTACAGGAGGTGGCCTCCTCCCTTCTCGGCTTGCAGGAGAACATGGGAGCGTGGTGTAAACTCAGCATACGTGTGTGCCATGGCCTTTATTTACACAGATAGTGAGTGAAGATTTCTCAGGATGGCGAGTCAGAGATAACGCCGTGTAAGGCTGACCTTATGTAAAGATTACATTGTTGATGTGCAACAACCGTGGCGTACCTGGACTCTGTTACAGCTGGTTTTTATGTTCAACAGTGACAGATGTGAAAATACACCCGAACACAAGCTGTTAAACATAGAGGCCGCAGTGTTTGGGTGGGATTTCAAATGATTAATGCAAATGAGATCCTACAAAAGTTTTAAAGTTAGCTTACGATGTACGGTGGTGTAGTGGGTAGCACGGTCGCCTCACAGCGGGTTCGATTCCCGGGTCGGGTTCCTTCTGTGTGGAGTTTGCATGTTCTCCCCGTGTAAGCGTGGGTTCTCTCCGGGTTCTCCGGCTTCCTCCCACAGTCCAAAGACATGCAGGATGGGGATAGGTTCATTGATGACTCTAAGGTGTGAATGTGAGTGTGAATGGTTGTTTGTCTCTACATGTCGGCCCTGTTATAGACTGGTGACCTGTCCAGGGTGAACCCTGCCTTCACCCAATGTCAGCTGGGATCCTGAAGGATAAGCGGATGGATGGATTCTTAAGATGTCAGTCGTGGTTTGGCATCATTCATTTGGTTCCAACGGCAAGTTTCACTCTCCAGCAAACAAAGCGACTTTGTTGGAAATACAGCAGAACAGCAACTGCTGCATCTGTAGTTTTCCACCGAGCAGCAGTAGCAGTAGCAGGAGCTGCTTTCTTTGCTGAGAAGTTGCAGCCCGTCTCCTGCAACTCTTCATCCGACAGCTCATTGTAACTGCTCCTTCTTGTTCCATTACTCCCCTGCAACATTTAAATCCGCCAGCTAAAACTGCCAAAAGTTACCAATATTTGTTTTGTAGACGCTAACCGCAGTGACAAATACACCGCATTTCCTGCGAGTGCTTGACAATAAAAGCCTTCCAGTGTTTTGCCAGCCGAACGCTTTAATGTAAAGCAGCAGATGTAGGAAACGCTTGGTTTGCATCAGCAGTCGCTAAATCCGCTGCACAAACGGTGAGGTCGCTATCAATGAGGAATTACAAGCAGCAACGCTGGTTCTGCATCATTTCCTGTGAAGCCCTCCTGCAAGTGAAGACAATTTTAATACGGTGCATGAATGGCCGACTCCACCACGAACAATAAAAACTACCATAAAGACGTCAACAGAATATAATGACATTAAAGGGCTGTTGTGGAAAAATAGCAATTATAAACAGTATCAAAAAAGGTTTTATGTTTTCTTTTATATAATTAGAACTTTAAGAAACTAATGCAGCTTTAAGTTTGAGATATTCTGAATGTTTCTCTAAATGCTGGATCCAATAATTCCCATAACCATCATTGGGCAGCTCCCTTGAGCTTGATGTTTAAAATTAGTGGCGTGCCCCTTTAAACAGTGCACATTAGAAAAGTCGATGCCATTTATATCAAAGTAAAATTAATTCGTGTTTTACTGTGTGTTTATACGCAACAGTCAAACGCAGGACGCGTGACGTCAGAAAATTAAGTCAAACACATCACGATTCAACTATTTTGGTGCTTGATACAAAAGAAACTAAATTTTCCATGACTAATGTAATATTTCCGCGCTGCGCTGTGACCGGCTACATTAGGTCAGCGTGGAAAGGCGGCTCGCTGATCCGACCGTGAACTTTACGGCACCCCTCGCCATGACCTCGCCGCTTCCTGGGACCGGTGACTTAACACACGCCCTGCGAGGAGGAACACGGCTCCCGCCACGACAACCGGGGAAACTGTCCAGAGTGGGAGGGGCTTGTGGCGTGTCGTTAACCACGCTTTGTGGGTGTGACTTTTAAGCTTTCCTTTCGATACAACCAGTGAGTTATGAATGCATTTTTAGCACATTGTTCATAGATTTAGCCTCTTAAGCGTGCATCAAAAAACTTTTTTTTTTTAAATTGCAACATATAAGCCAGCAGAGGCCCTCACACTGGATGTCTGAGGCCTATAGCATTTGTTTTTCTCATCACAACCGTAGTTTAAGGTTGCTGCATACAACGCCTGCGGTTGGTATGTTTCAGGAAGAACCAAGCCTTTTCCTCCTCAGCTCAATACCACGTCCTGGAAGTCACCTAGCAACCAGAACAAACTTTGGGATGGCTGTGGGATGCAGTAGTAAGAAAACCCTTTAAAATGGCCGCTCAATGTTTCCATAAAAACATTCATTAAGCTTTAATTCCCAAACATTTTCCTTCCTATAATGAGAAAATGTGACCACAGTGAGGTGAGCTGTTGTCACATTAAGAGTCCGCTTGACTATGAAACACATATAAGTGCAGCTAACGTCTTCATGAACAGGATAAAAAACAACCGCACTCAAAATGACCCTCTAATCATTGAGATATAGGGTTAAAAGTTTTGATGCAACCTTAAAACACGCGGGAGTGATCTGTTTTTGACACAGGGATGTGGCCTGTTATAAATCGGCCCTTGGAGAAAAAGGAAGAAAAGCACAATAAACATGCCACAAGAGCGATGGATCGTCATCTCAGCGTTATGATTTACAACCTCGTGGCTTCCTGCCTCCATCTCCCTTATTCCCTCCACACGGTGGGGAACACGCGTGCCAGAGTGTTAAAATAACCTCCCTGCTCCGTGGGGAGGATTTGGACCTGGGCCCAACGCTGGCTAGCACAGTCCCACAGCAACCTGGCCCCGTTTAGACGGCTCATACAGGTTTAGTCTGGGGGACGGCCCCTCTGACCACCAGCTCAATTATGCATTCAGGTTTACAAGAACCCAACTGGAGAAAACTACTCAGGTTAGCCTCAAGTTGCTGAGTGATTTTCAGATGTCTCCCAGTTGTATCAACACTTCAACCAAAATCCCAAACATCCAAATCACCCAGAAGACACAAGGAGTGAGGAATTTACAGTAATTTAGAGGATTGGGTTCAAAAGGTAGGTTACAAAAAAATATATACGGCGCCACTGCTCACGAATGTTATGCCTTCATCCGTCAACCAACTAAACATGAGAGAAGATAAGAATAGGAGATGGAAAATGTTCAGTGATTCCCAAACAGCTCCACTGTTACCCAGGGTTACTCCTGCAGTTACACCACAGGCTTCAGACTACGACACTCTTACACCCCTCTAACGTTAGTTTTTTACTTATCAGGCAATGTGTCTTTTCAAAATAAACTTCCATTTTTGCAGGAACAAAACTACTGATGTTCAGGAAAAGATTGTGATTGACATTAACTTTACTGACTTTGAGTTTCACCTGGTACACGGACAGCGTTCTCCTGGGTGAAAGTCCTTTGTGCAACACGGTGGTGACGTGGTTTCTTGATTGTGTCACAAAATAAAATTTTGATTAAAAAAAACATCGACTTTAACACCTGAACATGACAAGTTACCAAGTTAAAACACAGTTGAAATAGCTAAATGTTCTTAATAGTGAGATTAAATAAAAGATGAAAAGCTTGAAATACATAGTGGAAGGTAATGGGGAAAGGGTATTGAGGGTCGTGTGTACGTCTGAAAAAGGAAGATCGACCTTGTAAAACCACTTTGTATCCCTGCAGTGCACACACACACACACACACACACACACACACACACACACAGTAAAAACTCCCCTCAGAAACAGAGAAGACAGAACAAAAGTTGCTTATCGAGCTTAATGACCGTGGACCTTTTCATCACCTCTCCCATAAACTGGAGGAAGGAAAGGAGCAGCGCACCATTCGGCCCGTTTCCACACCTACGCTGTGGGATCACTGCACTCCACTGAAAATATACAAGGCATCACACACAAACACACAGATACATCAGAAATTAATAAGCTTTTATGAGATTATTACTCAAGAGGCTGTTTTAACAAAATTCACAGCAGGCGTGCGGAACTGCTGACGCAGTTGCGTGTCTGTTTATGCACACACACACACACACACACACACACATATACACACACCAACTAAAGAGGAAGTATTCCCCAGTCGACGCCCCGAGCTCCTGCCAACCAGCGACAGCAGGATGTTCCTCCACCAATCCGTCAGCTTTATGCTTTAATTGGACATTTTAAGTCCAGTCTCGTTTCCTCCAGTCGCTCAGGAAGCAGACCACATACATGATAAAGTGACTCCATTCGAGATTTGGCTGAATGTTACATTTAGACCGTTGGTGTCGGGGGATCAGAGAGAGACCCTGACATCTGATGAGAAGCTAAATTAAAACACTAAACACTAAAATCCATGCTCTGATCCCCCTCTTCCTTGTTTCCCTTTGTCCCGTTTGCTGCTATTTCTTCCCATTTTAATGGCCCTGCTGCTTTAATTGGCAAGTTTGGAGTATACAAAGACAAGACAAATGGGTGATAGAAAACGGGTGACATGCAACAAAGATCCCAGGCGAGATTGTTGCAATTACACGGCATACGTTCCAGCGAACCGAACCAGCAGCACGCCCACTCCCGCCTCCCCTGGACCGCTCCCAACCCCGCAGACAAGGGGATAAATGGGCTGAGATATGCTGGCCATTATGCATTATTATTCATAAGAGAGGGCGTGTTGTCGTTGGCACCACGCAGCGGCGGCTGCGTACAAAGGAGAGCGAACAACTCTGGTCATTACCGGCTGCACAATTACAACATGTTGTGAGCAAATGTCAGCTCTCTTTTCTGGTTTGTAAACCGGGCCGTGGTTCAGACCGGTCTGGGCTCACACGCTGCACCGGGGATGTGCCATGTTTCACAACACTTCCTGCAAAATGCAGTGGAAGCCATCTAATATACAGGGCAGTATAATTCTAAGAGCAGTTATATATTACAGTAAGTATGCAGATCAACGTGGCGTCACTCAAGCCTGTCAGAGAGAACTACTGTTGAGATAGATGGTCACCGCCAGCAGCTCATTACTTTGACCCACACGCATTATTACCGACTGATCTTGAATTACATTGTTAATGGCGCGTTGCATGAGCTGATGTCACATTTCATTACCTAATGACATGCGGGGCCCCGCGGCGCTGCTCCGGCCAGCCTGACTTGGGTGGCTGTTTATGTTGAGGCGGTGCATTCCGCCGCTCGCCGGGCAACCAAACGGTTTACGAGCGGTCGCCCTCACAAAAGCACGGGGCGGGCTGATTGCTCAGCTAATTGATCTCCACCAGAGATCACAGAGCTGCGCTCGTAAAGAATGGGAACGCCCCCCCCTAGCGCATGACATCACCCCGCGCTGCATGGCGAGACGAGGGAGAGACTTATTCCCACACTGAGGGAGGCAGTCTGCAGGGGGAGGAGAGAGAGTCACATGGAAAGCACCTATTCACGCTCACACACACTCGCTCACACACACACGCCACTATTAATCAACAGTTAGAGCTGGTGGCGTTAAAAACAACCTTATTAGTGAAATAAAATCACATACACATGAGCTGCACAATCCTTTGTAATGCAGCATAAATACAGATTGATCAAAATTCCGGCTATAATTAATATGCACCGAGAAATTCCTGAGAGGTCAGAGGTCAAACTTATCTACAGAAGCTCCCATGGAGCTGATAGGTATTTAGTGTCTTTCTCAAGGACTCGAGACCTGAACTCAGATTGTCTAGCTTAAGGGGTCTCACTAAATAGCAGAGCACCTTCAGCCCAGGGTGCATCTGTTGTTCTCTGTGTGGAGAATGTTTTCCCCCCCGGTTACATCGTCGTTTAAAGTGTGATTGCTATCTGGATGATGTTCAGAGAGAATGTTTCACATCCACACTCTTTCTGGTGAAAAGGCTTGAGTGAAGATCCGGGAAAGATCGTGGTTTCTTTGCATGAATTAGTCATTTCTTTGATAAACAACTAGAAGCTGATCTCAGGCTAAAACCGGAAAACGGAGACCAGCAGATATTTTGAGGAACGTGCTCAGACCCGGCTGAAGAAGAAGAGCAAGATGGCTTCAGATAGCCTTTCATCTCGGGGGGATAACTCAATTCATTAGATCAGCTTTTACCTTTTCATCCCTCATCGGGTCTCGGGGCACAAAGTGCACTCTTGTGTGGTTGGGAAGCTCCTCGGAGGTGAAAGGTGAGCTGAGTGACGGGTCGTTATGTTTCTGTGTGTGCCGTTACGGGAGCGGAGCAGGCACAACTCCCCACAGGGAAGAGAGGTGTTGCAGCCTAAGTGGCCATGATGGCCTCATTACATTGATAGCATCTGTCCTTATATCTGTCCATACAACCAGGCAGCTGCTGCTAAACGGCTCTGTTAGCCTTTGCCCTTGATATCAATTCTGAAGTGGACGGTGGTGATGGTTGTTCGTGTCACCTAAAGGCGTCTCAAAGAATGTTTGGAAGTTCCGGGGTTAGTGCGTGTTGCATCTGGTCGGTTTCTAGACAAAGAATGTGGAAATAGGTCCAGGTTGATAAAACTGCTCACGGCAGACTTGGCATGGCATCACGCTGGTCAGAAACTAGACGGGGTGCAAGTCTGGACTCCCATTACTGGCAGCCATATTTGGTTTGTTTTAATATTTGGTGATTTGGTCAGCGGTGGAGCCTGGAGACGAACAAATATGAAATTTTCAATATGAATCCCAATAATACATTTAGTCACAAAACAAATTTATTCAGCACGGATTTCTTTTTGTGAAAACAAATGATCTCAAATGAAATGATCAGAAATCAAAAGGTCTTGTCCTCAGTAATCTATGAACTCTTATTGGCCAGACTGTAGCAGCTGATGTTCGTGATTACCTCCAACTAGAAAAAAAAAAGGAATAATTTATTTTCTAGAGGCACAACGGAAGAGATATATCGATGGAATGACAAGAAATCAAGCTCTGGCACCGGTCCTGTTCAGACAGGTGCAGTAAAGTGAACCCAGGATTCTCATTTCCAAACATCCTCCTGCCTCCGACATGTGCAGTTAAAACCACGTCACACCCACTCAAATGTTCCAGCTCTGTTTCTCCTTTTTAAACTTGATTAAAGAAGGTCTTTAAGTCATTCTCACATTCTCACGTTGCTGCTTTATTTGTGGAAGTGACACCAAGGTGACGGGGTTGCTGTAGCTGAAGCGGTCCTCGAGAGGTCACTTGGTAAATCTGCGTGAGATACAAATCTCAATATAACAGCTCCAGCTGTTTTGTGTCATTGTTTACATTGTGCCTGCAGTGAGATTCATCAAAAGCAGTCGGGAGAGTTGTTGGGAAAAGATTCATCATCTGGAGAGCTTGTTGCGGAAGTCCTTTGTTGTCATCCTCGCGCTCATCAAAATCACAGCTGCTGCAGTGATGTGTGATCGAAATATTTATTGTGGGAAACGGGCATCTGGTGGAAGTGGGCCTGGAAGCAGCTGAGGGTGACGGATCGCGCTGCTCGCTTTTTTATGTTTGTGCATTACCGAGTCGAACGTGCTCCATCAGAGGAAGGCCACGGACGCTGTGTGACAGAAACACGTGTTTGTTTGAGCTTCGGTTTCAACACAGATGACTCTCAGTGCACCCTCTAATAGCTGTGGCAGCTGATTCGCTATAAAACTTTATTCATGACTGATTTATTGAACCTTTAAAGCAGGAAACCGTTTAAGATTTACTCCCAGGCTTCCAGGAATATCGTGATATATTTGTGCTATCTATTTTTATGGGATATTTTGTGAACAGTGATGTCCTAATAATCCCACAGAGGAAGTTCTTCCAGAGAATAAAACAACCACTCACTTAATCATCGCCTGATCAGCAAGCAAAAGGTTTAGCCATGACGTCATCAAAGTGGTAAAACTCCTGACTATAACTATATATTATATTAGTACATACTGTATATCTACTACTGAGTACCTATATCAGGACAAATATGTACATACAAGTAAATAAACACTATATTTTAGACTAACCCTAACCCTTTAGAATCTAGGAAATGTATTACCTTAAAAAAGTTATATAACTATATAAATATAACTATTCATCTGAAGGTTTAAGTTTTACTTTGAATAAACATTAATTTACATTTTGTAGCATTTACTTGAAGTTTGAACTTAAATGGAATGAACTTCTTTCTTCTTATTTAACTAAATAAACTGAACAGTTGTGTTTGCACCCAGTAGAATTTAGGAGACAGATTGCCAATAATAAAGTAAAAAAAAAGGATGATTAGTGCAGGATTCCTTTTTAATTTGAATTTAATGCCATTCTGAACATCTTAAACCAAGGCAAACAAAACAGAAAATCCACTTTTGAGACTTATAAAATTATCTTTAAAGAGTCCAACTATAGAGGCATATAGCTTGAGCTCATCATCATCATCATCATCATCATCATCATCATCAAACCTTACAGTATGATACCAATATAAACATTTTTTAATATGCATTTTTATTATTATTAAAATATTATTGTATTATATTTTATTTTTATGGTGATAAAATTCGGCAACGTGCGTGAGTCAAAACTTATAGTTAGCAGCTGTAATGATGAAACTTTTAGGTGCTTAGATTGACAATGTGGGAGAACACTTCATTATTACAGTGCTAGATATGCCGGCATCTAAAATCACGAAACATCCAATATTCATACTGTTCTGTGCGAGCTGTAATCTAAAACATGAGGGTTTTTTAAACAGCAAAATAAAAGATGCGTATCCACTTCATGGATATTAACAAACTCTTCTGACACTTCTGCAGCATCACCCACTTATACAGTTCAGATGTTATGCAAGCGTTGTGTAATCTCCATATGCTTTGAGGTGGGACTTCAGAATGGAGTATATTTGATCTTCAACAGCATGTGTGTGTGAGATCTCAGTGAGGCGTGTAGCATAGCACGCTAAAAAAACTCAACATGCACCCTCAAAGAAACACGTGAAGCTGCTCACGACGAGGACATTTTCTCCGTTGATGTGCGTGTGTCCGTGAAGCATCCAACCACTAAACCAACTGTTGTCATGAAAATATGGCTCTGTAATCCGTTAAGGCCCCAGTGTTGTGTTTTCCTGGGATCGCGGGCCCTGATGAACCCTGTTTGATCTGGCACACGTCATCGGCTCGCGGTGTGAGTGACGGGACGGGATTACACACAGCGAGAGAGTAATTGGTCCTGAATAAACAACAATTGTGCTGGAATTCCATCTGTCTCCTCGTGCCTCTTCAGTCCGTAGGGTTAACATCATCGGTAAATATCGGAGTTCTAATAACCAGATTTCCATCAGAGCTCATCATGTACAGACGTGTGATTGTTTCTGCAGTGCGCTCTCCTCTGCAGACGGAGCGAAAAACCGCCTCCGCCGAGCTGTGGGATGCGTTATTTCCATCCAATATGCACACCCACCACGAGCGCTTCCTTCACTAAGCCTGATAGATGGCACTTGAACATAAATAGATTGGAATAGCATCGCTCTAAGTGGGCCCTTGAAACCAAATGAAAGCGGACCCAGAAAAGACACGTTGCTACTCCGGGTAGTCCAGAGCAAAATCAGTCAGCAGCTGATTTAAATAACCGTCCCTTCATAAAACCCACTTTATATTCAGAATTTCAATTTGGTTTAGAAACTTCCCGAACATGACTCTATTACACATAATGTGTGTGAAGTGTTTAGGAAAAAAAACTTTTTGGAACGGCATGCGTCAATTAATGAACACAGAAGCTGCAATACCCCGTGTGGCCACTACAACAATATCGTGTCTCGGCAGAGCTCGGTTCTTGAGGGCTCGAAAAACTGAACCAACCTAAACACTGACTTCTCAATTACATGCAACAGTATGTGCTTGAAAGTGGAGCTGGAGCATCAAGAGGATCCAGCTTCTGTATGTGATGTAACAGAAACAGGAAATAATTGGATTTTCTGTCACTTTAATGGCGTATATTCTTAATTAGGTGAACAATATAACCTCAAAGGCATTTCTTGTTTTAGTTCCACCATCAAACGAAAACTTCTTTTCAACACAAACTGTAGAAAAGAAGAGCAGGATGGTGTACCTGTACCCCGACCCTTCCACACTACATGACTCATTTATCAGGTAAACGTGCGACAGATGCTGCGAGGGGGCATTTGGAGCCTGTTGCTCTAAACGTGGCTTATCGGCGCTCAAGCTGTTGTCCCTGCTGGACGACCACTGCAGCGGCAGCGTGAGCAGAGCGGGGATGTGTGGATGAGATAGCACAGCGCTCATTAGAAGGGCCCGGGGACAGCTGCGCAGATAGCCGCTTATTAATCTCATCTCACGCTCTCACACGCACACACACAAACACACACACACACACACACACACACACACACACACACACACACACACACACACACACACACACACACACACACACACACACACACACACACACACACACACACACACACACACACACAAGAAACTTAATTTGTTACTTTTGAGAGCGACCGGCTTCCAAAGAGACAAATTCAAATCAATTTATGCCACAGACTTCATTTATTTACCTGGGCTGGTTTGAAACACAATAAAAAGAGACCAATTATTATGTACAACCCGCTTTAGGGGGCTCTGGCTGCTTTTTAAGAAGTAATTGTGTTCTTTGAAGTGCCGGCTGCAGCGTTATAATAAACACATCTGTGTCTGAATATTTCGGAAGATGAAAGTACGGCACCAGCATCGGCCTCTCTGCAGCACCCAAAATAAGAGCATTCCATTTCCTATTGATGAAAAATAGCCCTCACACTTCCCTTAAGTGGAGATAACATCTGGGATAAGAACGCGCTAAAGAGTAAGAGGGAAAGGGAGGAGGGTGTGTGTGTGTGTGTGTGAGCTCTTCAAAGCTTGGTGTAGTGTGTGTTGGTTCAGCCCTGTGGGTAGATAAGCTTGTGACAGCTGCCAAACACCTCTGTATGTGTGTGTGTGTGTGTGTGTGTGTGTGTGTGTGTGTGTGTGTGTGTGTGTGTGTGTCTGGGCCCCCCATTCAGAAGGAGTGTTTCTGAATCCCAACCACCTGCCAGCTCTGGTCCCTGATGGCAGGTGTGGGTTGGTTTGTGCGTGATCCAGACCACTGATGAACGTGGAGCATATGTGACGGTCTTATCGCCGGCATCTCCCTGTAATAACATTTAAGACGGGCACATTGACGGAGAGCTTACCGAAATGTGAGGGAGAGCAAGGGCTGCCCGTACGTGCCTGATTCAGATTAATAGAAAGGGAAAGAAAGTGAACATCACTAACGCTGGGACAACAATAGAGAATATGGAGCCCAGCAGTGTTTCATATTTTGAAAATAAGTAATTATGAAACAACAAATCACTGATATGTTTTCTTAAGTTCATTTTTATTTCATTATAGTTGTTTTATTTCAAAATGGGCTTTCTTCAAAATTCAGCTTTCATCTCATAAATGTTTCTGTATTTATTGCTAAATAATGAGCTCCCAATCGAGCCTCCTTAGTCAGCTATAGGGAGGCTGAATTAAGGGGGAGGTGCAGGCTGGTTACTGTGTACTGGGGAGCAGCTTGTTGGTTTATTCATCATTACCTTCACATGCTCTGCTGTAGCTAACAGGAGCTAACGGCTACAGTTCCTAGCAGGCGTTGAGCTGAAAGAGGAAGTGAGAGGAGCGATGACGACACCGCGGTCATGAAAAGTGAAGGAAATGTTCTTTAAAACGTCTATGATTACATACAAAATTACTTATTTGGTAAACGGACATGATGAAATAACAAACAGCAACTTTTGGGTTCTATATTTTACACAGTTCATTCACGTGATTATTTTATTTTTTATGTCATTCATTCATTCATTAATGGTTCCATGAAAGAGGAGTGAAATCGTGGCAGTGCATCAGCGCATGAGGAAACGTGGAGCTTTTGAGTTAATATTAACGAGCCAAAATAGCAATGACAATAAATCAGCAGGCTCTCAGATGTGTGGGAGAGCGGAAGAAAGTTTTCCTGCCTGACATCACCGGGGTTCAGGGGTTAAATTCACAAGCAGGTGGCCAAGCGAAGGAGAGGCTGGACCGGGACCTTTCTTTTAGAGGCTCCATTATTCTGGAGCCAGACCGAAGCAGGCCAGGCCATCTGCTACAATAACCTGTTGTCTAAAAATTACAAGACTTTTGTGATGTAAAATGAATTTTCTCTGGCTTTGCACCACAATGGCGAATAGGCAGGTCCGCAAACACAACGCTGAGTTCATTGCTGTCAAATAACAAGCTCGTATTTCTAAAATGTCAGCTTTTCAGGAGCTAAGAAAAACAGCAGGGCTTTGCAGCGCGATGACACTGCATTTGGATTCATGACTTGAAGAGTTTGGAGTTTCCCAACTGACAGGGGACTACGTAACCATGCAACCGGAGTGAAAACACCAAAAATCATCAAAAGTGGAGTTACATGGTTTTAAATGTGTCACATGGGATTGCTTCAATTGGAGCACGGACATATTATTTCACTTTGAGGCATTATGAAAAGCTGGTCTGCAAAATGTCAGGACAGAATTTCTCAGAGTCTCTCTCTCTCCCTCTACCCAGCATGCCACTGCAACCTGCACGCCCGCCGCTGTCGTTTCAACATGGAGCTGTACAAGCTGTCGGGCCGGAGGAGCGGCGGCGTCTGTCTCAACTGCCGCCACAACACGGCTGGACGCCACTGCCATTACTGCAAGGAGGGTTACTACCGGGACATGACCAAGTCCATCTCTCACCGGAGGGCTTGCAAAGGTAACATCGACTGTGCACTCGTGTATTTTAAATACTTTTGGGTGTGTAACCTAGTGGATGAAGCAGACGTTGAGCTGTTGTTACTCTGCTGTTGGACGAGCAGCAGGGAGGAAAAAAAAGATCCCATAAAAAGTGGAGGCTTTGGGTTCACGACATGCTGAAGAAATAAAAAGTTCATCATAATTAAAAACCACTAATATCACCCTTTCGTCTGCATTTTCCCATCGTCGGTTCCGACCACATCTTACGGCATCAAAACAGGAAGGAATTGGTGAGGTAGTAAATCTGGCCTCTTGCTCAATTTGATTGGCTGCCTGAGCGTCTCACAATGATTGTCCCCCTTACTGTATAGAAAGTAGTTCAGATAAACTTCACTTTTGACAAATTAACTAAATGGTGCAGATAATACTTCAAGATACACTGAGGAACTTTAATATTATGTTGCCTTTAGCGGTAGTGTTTCCAAGCACCAGAGTCCCTTTAGAAAACCTCTTATTTTACTGCAGCAGGGTCTGACGGTCTGCCCCTTGCAGTCCTGGTTCTACTTCCCCAGTAGCCCCTTCCCTCCAGTGAGTCCAGCAGTACAGCCTGGGTGCCAGTCTAGCCGGACCTGGTGGTCTCTGGTGGGTTGGGTGCTGCTGGGAGCATTAAGAATAACTAATAGCCGATCTTCTCACTGATGGTCGCTTTTACTTGTTCAAGTCATTGAGAGGCATCAATATTAAATATATGATGTTTCATAATTTGTTAAAAGTACCTTTAAGTAGGACTTTGAATGCAGGACTTTTACTCATAACATCATAGGTATATACTTTTACTTTAAAATAATCTGTGTACTTCTTCCACCGCCATGTGTCACACCTCAGGTATTAAAGGAATTCTTTAAAAAGGTCGTGGAGAAAGCGCCCACCTGTCTCGGCGTCAGTGAAGTGACCCATGCAGCTCCCGAGCTGTTTGGGGTCCTCTGTGGATCCCTGACAAGACACACATAAACAAACAGAACCGAGGTGTGAGCTGATCCACTGAGCAGAGCAGTGGAAACAACTCGCTAATCGTCCTTCTCCCCCATTCATACTTACAACACATAGGCACAGAAAAACAACACACACAGGTGTGAGCACATACGTCAGTTTGAGACCAAGCGGCCGAGGATTAATGCGAGGAGTGACAAAAGCCCGGTTCCTTCTGTCTCGCAGCACCTCTGGGAGTAAAGACAAGCTCCGAGGCCCTGAGCAAACAACCCGCTGTCACTCAGTCACTCTGGCTGTACACTAACCAGCAAAACAGCCTACAGATGCACACAATACTTGTTCACATCTATGCCTGTCTCTGACTATGTGGCTGCCTGTGTTGTGCAGGCAAACAAGGATGTTAATGTGACCTGCTGTTGTTGGACTAAAAGTCTGTTTTTATATGAGGGAAAACTTTTTAAACACTATTGGATGTCATTGTGCTTTTCTTGCCACATACTAATAACAAATGACTTTGAGCAGTCTTGAGCAACATCCACTGCTGAGCTGCAACTGTCTGGTGAAAGGGTCTCCGGATGGATCCCTGTCCTCCGGCGGCGCGGCGCGGCGCGGCGCCCCCCCCCCCCCCCACCCTTCCTACACCGCCAGCTATTTAAACACAGCAACGCAACATTTCTGACTGCATGCCACAACCAAAGTGTTTTCAGAGTTGGGTATTTCATATCAGAGAGGGTCTCAAACAGAGCGCTGGGATCGATTTGCTGCACGCCGTAGTGGTGTGGTGGACTTGACAGATCGTCTGTGGCGCTTAAATAAAAAGAAAAGATAAATGCTTCTTTGCTGCGTGGTTTCCCCAGCCAGCCTCAACATTTTCACAAGCTATTTTTGGGGCGTAGTAAGGATCAGGGGGGGAGCTGGGAGCAGGTTAGTGTAACAGAGGTTCTCACTTTGCCTAATGATGTAGGAACATCCATACATCTCTGCACACACTTTCCAAACAGCTGGATCAGTAACATGGATATGCCCCTCTCCCCATCCTTTTATATATGCAGCTCGGTGCTCTGGGATCAAACCTAAACAGCCTGATTGCTGCCTTTCTCCACCGGTGACAAAAACAGGGTGATGTGACATCAGTTAGAAACCACTATATTTATTGTTCAAATCAGCCAACCATCCCACTCTGCTGTTGTTGGACAGGAAATACAGCGCTGCGCCAACACAGCCAGGAGGAAGTCTGCTTTCATTCCCCCTGTTCCTTAACCCCCTCGCCAACACTCCACAAATGTCCTCTTAACCATTTGCGTAATAGTTGGAGGTTTAGCTTGAAAAAGAAATGGCTCTGCACCTACATCTCCAGTGGCAGCATGGAATGCCTCATGCTTTATTTCCCAGATTAACAACTTCACCCCTCATCAAGTGCAGTGTAAACATGGCTCTTGGAGAACGTCGGTGCACGCCCACCCCCCCGCCCCTAACAGTTTGTTTTTTCTCCCCCCGTCCCCTCGTACGTTTGGCAGCCTTTAACTAGCCACAGCGAGTCCACAGAGATGAAGCCGGTGCATGGTTCACTGCACCGCACTCTGCCGAAGCCCTCAGCAACCATTCAGCTGAAATCAATTAATCTGTCCAGCACCCCCTGTGAAGGCAGCGAGGCTGTGGTTTTGCATTCGGGGACTTTGGAGATTAAAAGTTGCACAAAATACAGTCAGTCTTCCTGACATAAGACAAAATAGCATTCTGGTATTTAACTGACTTATAACCATTATTCAGTGCATCACATTTAATGTAAACATTTTACAGTAGTTTGACTTTCTTTGAAAATTGAACCCAGATGTGTAGAATTCACCTACTAGCTCATCTTTATTTTATGTTTAATACAATTTTAAAGTGACAAAATGACATTTCTTTTACAGGAGGTTATGTGCCAGACCATTTATTCCTTCTAAAGTTTTCAGTTCAGTTACAATATAAATCTGGGAGTGACATCAATCTCCTCATCTAACTCTCTTACCGAATAACCACATTAATCAAAATGTCAACTAAAGCTTTGAAGTCAAGCTGAAACGAAAAAGGCCTTTCTAACCCTTTCTGAACACATTCCTGGGCATATTGTGCACCTAGTTAACAATATATGCTTCATATTTTTTTTAATCAACATTTTTTTTTCCTGGAAAAAAAAATGACACATCAGCTAGTACCAACCAATAATATCTGCAACTTCTGCACAGCGCTAGAGAAGGTCGTAGTTAATCTTTGTTCACTGATCAGTAGCGACCTTGATGGTAGAAACAGTTGGACTGACTGAAATCTTCACTAAGCGTTCATTTGTTTATTGTAAACTGCGTCATGTGATGATCATTTTATTGCATTTGTAGATTCCATTTAACAGCCCTGCCTCATTTTTATGTAAGAAACATGCTTGTGTTGAATTCTCAGAGGAAATTAACTGCAGGGCTAATAGAGAGGCTGGGCTTCCACTTCAAACACTGGCTTTATGGTAAATGTTTGGCAGAGCATGCACACAACACACACACACACACACACACACACACACACACACACACACACACACACACACACACACACACACACACACACAATTTCACAACTAATTTCTCACATTTAAACGTGCGATCCTCCCAACTAACAGCTTAAACAGACTTTGAAGTGCGTTCCACCCGTCCATTAATGGGAAACATTATTCAAGCAGTATTTGCGAGGAACTCTTTGCCAAAAAGCTCAACATTGGAAACTCGATCTGAAGAGCACACAGTCCGTCCGAACGCGACGGCCACGAAGCCTCAAGAAGCTCAAAGACGCATCCGCCCCCTTTGAACGCGCACGCCACATAAACATGCACTTCACGTTACACACAGTAGACCGAGGCCGTGCGGCGAGGGTGAAAAACTATAATTAATCAAGTTATTTACTGTTCTGCGTGCCTTTCAGAGCAGACCTAATGAAGAATCCCATGGTCATTATGGGTGGAGGGAAGCAGTGTAATTTGATTGAGGTTTTATGCTGGTGCAGGGCCCAGTTCCCCATCTGTGATGGTCTGGAAGGAAAACACAGCCCGCTCTAAAGTGAATGATTTCTCACTAGGTTTTCGCGTGATGACTTTTTATTGTATAGAACATGTAGAGTCAGCAGAGGGCGGGGCAGAGACATACTGTAGCCATTTGAAAGCCGATATGTTTTGTAAGGGCACTGGTTTTGTAAACCACCCATGTTTTCATTTTTCAAAGTTGTTTACTCGGTACACTCTAGCATGATGTTCTTATGCTTTTTTTCTCCTTCTCTTCCCCTCTATAGCATGTGATTGCCATCCCGTTGGAGCAGCAGGCAAGACGTGTAACCAGACAACAGGTCAATGCCCCTGCAAGGACGGGGTGACAGGAATCACCTGCAACCGCTGTGCCAAGGGCTACCAGCAGAGCCGCTCCCCCATCGCCCCCTGCATCAGTAAGAAGCTACCTTTCACCTTCACACACGAGGGCCGGATCCAAGTTAATCCCAGTGAACAACCTCTTATGTGGCACCGAGCAACAACTCAATGAGGGATACTTTACAGATGATCGTTAACCGGCAGATCTATCAATCTGTAATAATAAGCCGTTAGTAAGAACACGTTTTGGGTTGCCAAGTTGTGAAAGAAAAAACCCTCTGGCTAGCTAATACTTTGCCTCATTATGCATCAAACTGATGCAAATACATTCATTAGAGGCTGAATGAAAAAGGAGAAAATCATGACACTTTATTTGTGATCGCCTTCCAAAAACACATCAGGTCTGCATTAAGAAATGTTTGTTTTGCAAGTAAAAAGGTTCTAATGCGTCATCAAGATGATCTGTTTAAAAAGCAGCAAAGATATACAATGGTCAGATTATTATTGATTTATAAAGCATTAATGCATTAACCATTTCTAAACTCTTTGCAAAACATAACATTCAGCTACGTCTCATCACTAAAACGTTATGCAAAAGTGATTTAAAAGTGGTACAGAAAAATCTATCTACTGCTTATGTCTCAGTCTATATGAAATATGTGGTTCTGGAAACTTGATGACCGTCCTCAAATGTGACATGAATTATGAAGTGATTATATTCAAATCATCCACAGTTCATTTGAATATGTTCACTTTCAATTGCTTGTGTCAGGTAAGAAATGACAACTTGGAGAAAGCTGCTGGTTGCATGGCAACGAAGTGGCCACGGCAAGTGTTGTGGGAATCACATTCAAAATTCAAAAATAGTAGGGACTCCATACAAATTAATCGATCGCAAATTATTTTCAATTGCTGATGTGACCAAATCCTACAGTCCTAGCCGTGATGCCTCGACTCCATCAGCCATAGAAAACCCTCAGGGAACCTCAGGACAGGACCTGAAAAGGACATGACATGCTTGTTATGCATGAATTCATGGCTTGCGCTCATCTCGTGTTATTTCTAAGATATTTTGGATAGATATTTGGCTGTTTAAACCAGAGCCTGAATAAACAGACCGGCAGAGGTTGCCTAACATGGCCTTGTGTGTGCCTTCTCCACCGCTAACGGTCTGTCTCACAATAAATCCCCAGAACGAGTCCAAGGGAATGATGGCTGATATGTTTATTGGCTGTATCTGCTGCCTGCAGATTCCAGGCCCTCGGCAATAAACGCCAACGCCTCACAGAAACAGAGATGGGTCGCTAGTAGCGGCTTTAGCTAGGAGCATCAAGTAGCTGGCTGCCGTGGTCAGATAAGATAACGGTGATGTCTGGTGGGACCAACAACGGTCCACTATGTTGACATGCCTGATAGTGTCGTGTGGGGAAATTGGACATGGTCTCTGTGGACTTGTTAAGCCAGAATCCACAGCTATAAATTAAACCTGTGAACCTGCTGGAATAGGATTTATTTCATTATGTGGGGGAAGTAACAAATGTGGTGTAAAAGTTGGAAGAAATGAAGAATATATTTGGTTTCATGGATATTTTTTTTGATGTCTTTTGGTTTTAATAGAATGATATTACATTTTTTGTGTTATCTAGCTCCCCGCCAGCTCCGACTTTAACAAGACCGACGACCTTGGCTTTCGGCACCTACAGCATACCACAATCAGGAGGGAGTGGAACATTATAATAGGAAACTCAGTCTTGTTGTACATTTTTCACCACATCTGTGTGTCAGAATCAGCCGTCGTTAACGAGACATCGCTATAAATCCATCCCCGAGTACGATTCATACATGCTCTGAGGTTTTTCACATTATTCTCTTAGGAGAAGAACCAGGAAATTGAGCTACATATATTTCCCCGGCACGTAAATTTGATTCTGTAAGCACTGATATGTGATCACATTGTAAAATCTATTCCTCTCTTCGTCACAGAGATCCCAGTTGCCTCTCCGACAGCAACTTACACCAGCTACGAGGAGCCGTCAGGTGAGACACATTTTACAACAACAAATCTACAGAAACAACTCTGGATTCAAATCTTATTTTTTTACCTTCGGTACCTGCACTATTTAGGAGTCTTGCTCTTTTAGTGCGTTTCCTGTTATTATTGTGCAATTTATTTTTAGTCGCTGTGCAACTAACCTAAGGTAACTGCTCCTTTCACACATAATTACGTGTGCATTTCTAGCACATGCATGTTTTTTCCATCCATCCACAGTCTCAACTAAAACACACGTCAGTGAGGTCTGAGCGCCGCTGATGTAAACTCCAGATATTTTGCCAGCGTGCCCTGTGGCCTCATTGCCTGTATTCCCAGCCTGCCCAGCAGCCTCCCCGGGGTTTCAACCCTAATCTGATTACACGCTTCATTTGCACCAGTTTGTATTTCAATCAAGGCTGGCTGCCCGACCCCATTGTTCATGTGCTCTGACAAGTGTCTCCATGTTGGACAGCTGACACTAGACGATGTGCAACCAAAAATATTTGGCTGGCCCGCTTTCGTGTGATTTCTGTGTCCGTCTTTAAGTGGCTAACGAGGACAGCTATTTATAAATGTAGCTAGCAGGCTGTAAACATGTTACCTCAGCTGTTAATAGGCATTTATTTAATGCATTTTTAACCATGATACAGGTTTGGTTGAATAGGCTGAGTCACTTCTGATCATCAATCAGTGTCTGATGAGAGTGGCGCCACTGACTGCATTCAGCTTTGTTGTGAGTCCCACTTCCTACTATAGTGACTGGCGAGGCTGTGTGGAGTTTGGAGTCCTGTCAGAAAACTCCACACACAGACACCACCCTCCAAATTAGGAGCAGTGAGGTCCCCAGGGACCCCGCAGAATGAACGTGGCACCGCCGCGCAGACACACAAAGGGGGCGTTTGTCCTCGCAGCGGGAGATCGGGCCTTAATGAGAGCCGTGGGTGTAATGGCCCACTGCAGCGGTTGCGCTAAGGGGCTAATGGCCAACGTCAGCTATCAAAGGGAGGTATGATAAAGGCCCCCAGGGGCCAGCGCAAGATAAAGAGGCCCCCCGCCCTCCGCACTTCATTTACATGGAAATCAGGCATGCTCGATATGGACTCGTCAAATTCATTTACTTTGGGATTTCCTCTTTTCTTATTTCTCCCGCCACCCAAGGCATTCCACCAGAAATGCTTTCTCTACATACAGGAATTCGATCCTCATCCCACGTCCCGAACCGCTCTTTTTTTTTTTTTGGAGAGGGGAGGAGAGGGGCGTTTTTTTCTTCCTCAATCATTACCCAGGCAACCTCATTCACACAGAGTATAATGGGGAAGAAAGGGGAAGACTGGACAGAGGGCTGGAAGAAATAATGAAGTTTGTCCATATTCAGGCAAGCTGAAAGGTCCCCCCAGTCTCTCAACTGCCCCCTCCTTTCTCTTCAGGCTGCCCAGCCCAGCTTTCCCACCCCCCCTCCCCAAAAAAAAGAGCGCAAGGCTTATTGCTCAGGGAGAGGCGGAGTGGGAGGGGGGGGAGGCTGCAACACTCAGAGATGATCTGGTTCCAATTTGTGTCAGTGTGGAAAGTGGAGCGAACAAATGATTTCAATTTTCAGTTTGGCCTCTGGTCCCACCACCAGCTCCCTCATTACAAAAGGTACCTGGCGTGGTGACAGAGCGACAGCAGCGGCCATCGATAACGGCCCTTTGGCAGGTACAGGTACACATGCACTGGAGGACAAGGGACACACATTAATCATAAGTCTGTGAGCTCCTTGCTCCGGGGGGCCACGGAGCATTTAGCCTCGACCAGCGGTCGGGTATTCACTCTCTCGCCTCATGTGGCTTAGATGCTGCTGTGGGTCCCGGCTAATTTTTGGTAGGTCACAAGCTAATTTCCCCCTGTGACCTTCTTTTGTGTGTGGGGTGACCTCTGAGTTCACACAGTGCATGCCAGGACACTGACAAGGGAGCAGGCTGGAGTGCAAAAGCTGGGAGGAGTATAGTAAGAGTGTGTTGACAGACACAGGAGGATCTGTGTAAGCTGTAGCCCGCTTCACAGTGGCACTTTGAAGGCATCTTGAGACCCTGGGGGCACAAATAGTGTGACGCAAGGGGGCCGCATGTAAAGTCCGTCCAGCTGGAGTCTGGCCTGATGATGCTGAGACACATTTCCCTCGTTAAAGGAAGCGTTTAATGACATTTTCCCTTTCACCTCCTCTCTCCAGATTGTGAATCTCACTGCAAAGCTTCCAAGGGAAAGATGAAGATCACCATGAAGAAGTACTGCAAAAAAGACTACGGTGAGTGAGTCCAATATGCAGGAATGTGCGCTGCCAGACGTCAGCCAGCAGTCGGGAGGTCAGACGTCTCAATTAATCAGAGCACGAGCAAAGCCAATCCACACACTGGTGTTGTTCTGTTTCTGTGATGGCTTACTTACACAGTCTGGAGCAAACTGACATGTTCATCTGGAAGCACATCTCCTTTCTGGTTGTCCACTTCCACGCACACGAAGTGGACAATCCCCACCCATGAGAACTGAGGTTTTCAAAAAAGAATAAAGTTGGATCATTTTGAAGTCTGGACAGGGAAAAACTGAGCTTTGACTGCAGGAGATTGCAGGTAGCACTCCATCAAATCCTTATTAAATGCTTTTACAGTATGACGTTAGAAAGACAAGCCAGTCCAAACAGCCAGATTGTGTGAAACACGGATCACAGGGAAGGACTGAGGCAACAGTACAGAGCTTCGGGGGTGCTGACAGTTGGATCTTGTTACCTTTGGACAAAGCGAGGTAGTTTACCCCCCTTTATGCTAAGCTAAGCTAATTGACAACTACAAAGTTACCGTACAGAGACGAGAGTCGCATCACATTGTTTCAAATGTTGACGACTCCTTGAATGCAGATGAGAATGTGTAAATACTGCTAAAACGTAAGAAGGACGGACCACACAAGCGTGGTGGAAACGCTTCGTCCAACTCGAGTCGGCCCGAGGCGTTTGGCAAACTTTGACATGTTTTACAGCAAATCCCAAACTGATGAGAAGCCAAAACACACAATCACGTCATGTTGTCAATGAATCCACAGAACGAGCAGCTGAAACACATCTAAGAGAGCCACGTAATTAAACATCATACCACACGGTATAACATAATAGATGAGAAAACAATGGTACCGCCAAAATAAAGCAAACACAACTGCGTCTCACAAAGCAACTAGGAAGAAGGAGATTTGATGTCTTGATGAAACTGATATTTATACTTCAAAACAGACAGCACAACAAAGAGGAGCATACTTATTCCATCATATAACGAGGCGAAGTCAGGGAAAAATATGTGCAGCTGAAACACATTTTTTGATCCTGTGTAGATTGTGGCATGAATGACATATGTTTATCTAAACTATTAATTCACAAATAAAGAAAGTGACAGTTTATCTGTTGAAGTATAAAGGCAAAGTACATTTTTCACCGAGTTATTCGTGCAAGTTTGACATCACATGAAAAAATGTGCTTTGCGTTTGTTGTGAACGCACCTTTAGACTGTCAAAATTCATAATTAGAAAGAAAAAATGTCACATTAGCAGCAGAATACTTTTTACCCCCATTCCACTCGCTCTTCTTTAACTCACAGCAAATGATCCACTGCTTACTTTGGATTTTCTGCACCATTAATCATCACAATATAATATTTTATCTGTTACTGGTGGATGCACATCTGTTTACCACAGGGACATAAAAAATCTTAATTGACTCCAAAATGACACAGGATACAGTCTTGTCTCAGCTTATTAGGACTACTGCATCTAAAACCACAGCAGGAGTGCTTCTTTAAATAAAACCAACGTTTTCCTTAGTTAAAAGGGTTCATCACTATTAGCTCTGCTTGAGCGCTTCCAGTTCCCCTTAATGTTCTTTCAGACATGACTAAGTTGTCTCTCATTCAAAATCACTGCTGAAATTTCATCTTTATGGACTTTAAACACCATCCAACTGAAAACTGGCCAAATATATTTCATTCCCTCTCACAGTTGAGTAGACAGTAATTCAGGCCATTTGTTGCGTTTTGCTAGGAAGCCAAACTCGGCCATTATTCATATTTCCACTGATTTAAATCTTAATCATCGGAGCTGAGACAGGCTCAGCGTCTATAAATCAGTCAGGCTGATTCAAGCAAAGCGGGCGGTTCCTGTTGCTTTTCTCTGAAGTCCCTCTAAAAACGTCTGGAAGCAGATGATCCTGCCTGAGCCGCGCCGAGGCAGCATGGCAGACATCATTGCTTAGCATGCATTCCCTCCGCCTCCGCCTAATTCATTTCTCAGGCCTGTCGCCTCACTTTTGTGGGGCTTCAGCGTCTCTTCTCTGTTCTTCTGGGGGCCACAACCCCCCATGCGTGAGTGGTGGTGCAGGCCCCCGGGGGTCACGGGAAGGGGCCCTCTGTTTAAACACAGTTGTGCGCTCTGCCGGCACCGAGCATTCCTCGGGGCACAAACAGGTGGTAAATTAGGCAGACGGTGACGGATTGCCAGCCCGGCGAGAAAGAAATATGTTTTGTTTATTCAATTTTTGTTTTTCATCACTGCCGTAGCTACGGAGATGGAGGACACAAAGGGATTATATTCTCGCCTGACACCCTCCTCTGCACACACGCACCCTCCCTCTCCCTGCCACCGGCAAGACAATGAATCAAAGCGCCGCGTGTTTACCGACGCTCCGGGATAGTGCTCAAAGGCAGCCCTCCTCCCCCCCCAGCCTCCCTGGTCACCCCTCTGTGCTCACCCAAGGGAAACAGGCCCCTGATCATTCACTCAGCTGATAACCAGAGGGGACAGGGGCCTCAGTGCGCTAATTAAGCGAGCTCTAATTTCATTAGCCCTTGCTTGTTGGTGGCATGCGGTGTCAAGCTGCAGCACACTACCCAAAGAAGATAAACCCAGCTGGAAGTTTGGCAGCTCGGTTGGCGGCCATTGTGCGAGTGCAGGATCATCTCCCACTTATCTCCTCTCTCTCTCTCACTGTCTCACCACCAAACAGTGTCAGTGTGCACCATTTTGTAATAGATTGTTTGACCCTGCGCTCTCGGCCTTCCCTCCAGCGTCTATTTAGCTCAAACCAAGTGGCGGGAGGGTGCGTGCGTGTGGATTTGTGTGTGTTTAGATACATTGCACAGACTGAGAACGCACTTGAGAAAAGAAAGAAAGAAAGAAAAAGAGGCCACCGACACCGACGGAGAGACTGGAGGCTGTATCCGAGTCTCCTCGGCCCCGGAGAGGAGCGCGCCATCCCCGCCGGATTCTCACGCTGCAAAGTTGGATGGCGCTCTGGGAGCAGAACCCGGATAGCTCATGAGGTCGGAGACACATCCCGATTCTCCTGGAACTTTTTTTTTTTCTGTGGCTGGGAAGACAAATAGTGGCCCCTCCTCCCTCCCCCCTCACACACCCTTTATGTGTCTGGATGAAGGAGAGGGCTGCAATGAATGGCAGGGCTGTGAGAGCTCGCTCTACTCAGCCCAACAAACCTTCTTTCTTCTGAAATTGTGTGCAATTTGCTCACACCACGCACTGACACACATACTCAAACACCTCCGGTTCACTTCATTCTTGGCTGTAGTCGGGGGACGACTGATGAACACTGAAAGTGATCATGTTCAGCCAGAAAGGCAAAGAAAACTTAAACATTTGGGATGTGCTATACCTAGAGAATGGAAAACACAGGAATCACAAAAACGTGAAGAGTTAAAGCTATAAATGAGGTAAAGATGGAAGATAAATAAATATATGTAGCATGCAGATCCAACTGATTGTTACAGGTTTTTTCCATCATCTAATCCAAACATCAGATTCGATTAATTCTCACAGTCGTAAGTGAACCCCCACACACTCACTTAAGCGTTAATAGCACATTCCTGGCTAAACCCACGGGGTAAAGCACTTCACTTCAAGCACAGATTAGCTCCATCGCCATAGAGCTGTTTGCCTCTTGTTGCAATCACAGCGACAAAGTAATAGCTGCTCCGTCTGAATCCATGCAGGGGAGCTTTCCTTACTTCCTGGTATGAAAACAGTGTTCCAATAGTTACCAGATTTGGTTTAGCCCGAGGTTGACAATGTTCTCATATTCCAGTTTAACACCTGAAGGACCGATTGTAAAGGATTGGTTTCAGACGTTATATTGTTAGCAGATGTGCAATTTGTAAAAAAAAAAAAAACTAATTGGCCATTTAGTATTGCAATAAAGAACCTAATATCAACGTCTTCCTCCTCAAACTCAACCTGAAGTAAAAGTGTTTCTCCGCCGCTCACATGGAAGTGTGCTTTCACATGTTCTCCGCCACAGAGTGCGATGGCACCTGTCGCTGTAACAGGGAGCATGCTCCGGAGCACAAGGCGAGGTCGGAGGTCAGAGATGAGGGGAGGGACCAGTGACACGCTGCAAAGACAGCAATTTATGGGTCACATTCAAACGGGAGGTTTTATTGGACGTTCATAGAACGTTGTATTACAATGTTGGCATCTGTCTGCTGTTTGGGTTCATGCCAGTGACTCCCAGACTGCTTTTGTCTGGTGTACTCCAAAACTCATTCACTATGTGCATATTTTCACACAGAGAAACGGGATACAATTTTGGTATCGGAAGCGTTCTGGTTTCCGTTTCCAGTCTGAGTAGTACTGACCAATCACATTCGAGCAGGCTTTGGTTGAATGCAGGTAAATAGTGTTTAGAGAGCAAAAGATGTAATCTGGGATATCTTCCGACAATGATTTTGTTTTTTAACAGTTTAGACTGTTTAATCTTATGAACTGGCTCTGAACTGAACCACAGGTGTCATGGCAACTGCAGTGCATGTATATGGTAGCTACTATGAATTTCACTGCGTTGTTGTTTTAAATTGTTAGGTTTTTTTGTTAATTACTGGAGCACTGAATGGCTTATCATAAAATACACACATCAACATTGGAAAAGGAAGTGTGGGGGTTGGATTAAGAGCAGCAGACCTTGAGATGATCACCGTCCAACGGCCGACCACCCAGAAAGACCTGCTGGACCAAACGCCATTGAAAGCAGTCGAGTGCCCCAGGAAGAGAAGGAGGAGAGCTGAGATGGAAGCTAAGCTGACCCAGCCAGGACCTAAGGTTTCTCCACTACCCAGAATGCCCCTGGTTGTCTGGTCGCAGGAACACATGGGACTTCAGGCTAAACCAGCAACAGGAGGTTGGTGACGGTTGCTCTCTTTACAGAGACTCGGCTCCATCTTGGATTCATCCCGGATCAAGTTGTACCTGACAGGTGGACGGCAGGACAGAGGAGAGAGGACAGGATAGAGAACAGGACTCTGACGGGACCAAAGGATGGATGATCAATGATGCTTGAAGAATGTTTTCCTGATGTCGGCTTTTTATTGTTTTCATGCTTGCGATGTTATCTGCCCAGAAAATGGATTTTGTTGCTGTTTACATTCCTTGTTTCGTTTTCTTTGTTGTGTAGCAAATGTGCTACAACTGTATTTCATTGTGCATCCCTTTGTTGTGCAATGACAAGGAATGATCTTTGCTACAGCCCCTTGGTCCTCCGTCGTCAGAACGATACCTGATGGGCTCCAAGATCGTCCCAAGGGGACCAAGTATGACTGGTTGATGATAAGTCCTTGTAGGTGGTTTAACCCCGGCTTCTTTCTTCTCTTCCACCAGCTGTCCAAGTGCACGTTCTGAAAGGAGACAAGGCGGGCGAGTGGTGGAAGTTCACCGTCAACATCATTTCTGTCTACAAACAAGGCGAGCACCGCATCCGCCGCGGGGACCAGCTGCTGTGGGTGCGTGCCAAGGACGTGGCCTGCAAATGCCCCAAGATCAAGCCCGGGAGGAAGTACCTGCTCCTGGGTACAGACGACGACTCCCCCGGGCAGAGCGGTGTGGTGGCGGACAAGGGGAGCCTGCTGATCCCTTGGAAGGACCTGTGGGGCCGCCGGCTGAGGAAGTTCCAACAGCGCGACAAGAGGGGGAAGTGCTAAAAGTTGCTGGAGAGGAGAGTGGGAGATCGAGGGAGAGGTGGAAGCAAAACACCGTCTCCACTGCGGTGAATGCGAGGAAGAGGAGAAAAATAAATAAACTGGAAGAATAAAAAGATAGAAAGACACAGGTGAAAAGTAGGAGAGATGAGGAATGACTGAGTGCTGCTGCTCTGAGTTGGAGCGAAGAGATTAGTGTTTTTTTTTTCTTTTAGGAACTTTTGTGAAGGAGCTCATTCTACAGTTTCTGTCCGTCTTTCAAGGTTTGTTTTGTTGTGTAATTGCAGAGTTTGCACCTAATGTTACAGATATGTCACGCCCTGACTATTTTACCCATGATGCCATTGTTTTTTCAAAAGTCCCTTCATGGAGTTGTTTTTAAAAAAGAGCATCTAATGTATCACCCGTTTGTATTTTAGGAGGATTTATTTCCACTGTGCTATGTAAAGCATTATCTAGTTAAAAGAAGAGACATTTCATGGCATTTAGGGATTTACTTGTGTATGATAACCTGCCAAACTTTGGATAAACTCTTGCAACAGCTAAAAGTGGAAAATAAATTGTGAAATTATTCTGCGGAAATCACAAAACGAGTAGGTGCCCCCCTGCCTGAGCGCTCCCTGCTCATACGCGAGCGTTACCTCAGTGAAACAACTGGTGTTGTGGGAACAAAATGCCATAACCATCCTCTGCTCATTCTCTATAATGATCAGGTTTCACATCACAAGCAAACCTCTGCTCGGCGCTTATCGATATATAGCAACAGTCTGTTGTGGTTGTGACCTCTGCAATGTAAAGTAAACCATACGTGCATACATAGACATTATTATTAGTAGGCGATGCTGTAGCATCAACTAGACGTAGAGTAGACATGTCAACCATGCACTTATTTTTACTAGTCATGTTTTAGAACATATGAGATATGTTCACAAAGAAATCCCATATCGCACCATATGATGCAAAAAAAAAGAACCTCGTCTCCAGATGGACTGATGTTTCTGGTTGACGGTAACAACCCTGTTCAAATGTGTCACAACTACAGGCAACACGTTATTCTTCAGAAATAAAAGGTCAAAATGTAACTTGCAACAGATGAAGTAAAGCATCTCACTTCATTTGAAAAACAAAAAACAAGAACGAAAAAAAGAGAGAATATTGACCTATCAATCAATACTCATACCACTGACACGATGCATGCTCGCTATTTACTGTAGCTGACTGATAGCTAACAATGATTGTTAATTATGTACACATTTAATTTGTATACAGTATTCAATGTTGTGGGAACAATTACCTGTGGAGTGATAAAATATCACAGATGTTTATTGTACAGTGCGTTCAGCACGCCGTGTCAAATGTTCGTCACCTCAGTGTGATTTTTTGGAGGACTGGATTCCGTTGTCAGGACTTGGTACTCGACAGACCGTCTACGTGTTATATAGCTGTATAGTATTACTTTTTAAATTGTTTTTTTTTTGTTAAACATTAACTAGATCTATTTCCATGTGAACTTAACCAGAGTTTGTTTTTTTTAAATACTAGAGGCTTAATAAATGACAGACAATTAAATGAATGTCAGAGAAATGTCTCATGTTTACGTGAGCACCCAGAGGATCACACTATGACTCCCGTTTACACACAAACACATACGCAAGATCACACACAAATACACACAGGTACACCTCAGTACTCTGTGTATCACACTGTTTGTAATTGAAAACGCACTTAGAGCCTCTGCCAACACACCCGTACCGACACATTTAGATTTAGCAGGCGTTTGCAGAAAGTTTTACTCCCTACCAGACTTCTGCTCAACATGAATATTATACCCGAATAATTATCTGCTCATGTTTATACATGGCTTGTAAATGTTGTTTAGCAGTGTCCATTGCAAATGGTTGTGTAATGTCTTGTAATACTAATATATTATGTTTATCACAAATGAATATATTTAATGACACATGAAACAATGTGGCTTTTATGTTTATTTTTTACTTTTTTTTTGCATTGAATTGTAGATGGCTGTAATGAAAAGTATTGATACGTGTTTGGCTATTGAACAGCCCGATAGAACTGAAAATTAATTCATCTGAAATAAAGCTGTGTACAAACAAACTTCTCATCTTTTTAATGTGCAGGATAAGAGATTAGGCTGAGCTCATAGCTAACAGTACAAACACATGCAGCACACAAATCACAGTGTAATTATTTAGTGTATACAAATGTGGTATTAATACAATAGTTATCAGTACAATGTAAGAAGAGGTTATGGGATAAGTGTTTTACAGGACTAACATGGATAAATTACACCTGAAGTATCTTTTTAAATCATTAAATAACTATAAATAATTACAGGGTGTATTCATATTAAAGAGCAAGAAAGTGGGCAAAATATATTTATATTCAAATTGAATTTGCTATGTATCATTTAGTTTAAAATTATGCAATAAAAAAGGTAAACATTTAGTAAACTATTAATAGAAACCTATTAAAATAAAACCCAAAAAGTTGTGCATTTAAAGTGATGAAGCCATGTGATGTGATGTTACATTTATGTTTTAAAAAGCTGATGAAATACACGGGGAACAGAATGTAGTTTTAGAGTTCAATCCGAGATCCATCCAGCAATTAAACCTGATGTCAGAAAGGAATCAGGACGAGCTTTTACGCCCCGTCACATAATCAGATCATTAACAGTTAAGCAGCCAAATTAATATATGGTCACTCATAAACAAAGAATATCATAGCCAGCTATTTATAAATCCTGCAAATGATATGCCAGGTTCCTGTTCTTTTTGGAAAGCATCATGAACTACACGACGGTGATGTGTAATTACCACAATAAAGCTTTGATGTCACAGCATAAATGCAGGATGTAAAATAAAACAGCCTTTTCATGGACCTTTTTATTGTAATTATAGTGTGATTCCAGGGTATGTTAACATTATGATAACATTTTGTTTTTGAGTGCCACACAGTTTGATTTCTTTTCATGACATACAGGAGCTATTGTGTAAGGAAATATAGTCTAAGCCTGCCAGTCCCAGCTTTAAACTAATTATTTATTATTTACCAGGAGATTTAAAGACAACAATTAGTGAAATGTAATTCTTGTTCTAAAACTTGTTACCCCCTTATTCCCTCTCCTTTATGATTGGTCTAATCATTGAAACTCGCACTTTTACGCTTGAAACAACAATAATGCAACAGTGGAAACCAGGAAAAACGTTTATAACTAACAAATTTCTTGTGAATGCTTAAGAAAAACAACGCACTACTTTTAAAACTAGTATTTGCCCGTTGCAGTGCCGATATTTCTTTTTTCAAACTCAGAAACTAAGTTGTCAGCGTGACATGAAAAATACGAAGCCAATAGCTAAGCAAGTAAATGAATTAAAACATTAACTCCTGCCAAAGAACTTCAACCATGTTCTGCAGGGCAGATCATCATTTGTGTTGGATCCCATGCTTCTATAAACTTCACAGACAATAAGGACTGGCTGTAAGATTGCTATAATGCAGGCGTATTACTAAACGGGTGATATCACCAACGCGCCTAATCCAAACCGCAGATGTTATTGTTGTAGCTGGGAGGTTTTGGCATCACTGGAAACCCCTTAACTTATTCCCGAGGGAGTTTTACACAAAAACACACAATTCTGAACCCGCTCCAAATGAGAGTCCATCTGTCTTGGCTGGAGGACAGCGTATTGATATACTGCTCCCGCAATGCCCAGCGCAGAATACTCCAAAGGGGCCAACCAATTATACAGTCACTGCTGAAAGTTGAGGCTGTGTTCTCCATTAATATAAAAAGGCCACCAGGATTACTAGCCATAAAACCGCTCCAACTATTGGTTGATGGAGCAGAGAAATGAGGGATGGATGTTTGAACGTTCCTGTTCAGGTTCCCTGGCTCCGCTGACGATGACATCACGATGTCATTCAGAGCCCGCAAGACGGGAACAATTTCACCCCCGAGCTTATTAAGGCCGACTGTTGCGCAAGCTCGCTGCGATTGCGCCCATGATTTTGGGCCGAGGTGGGAGAGTTGAAAAGAGATCTGGGCGTGTGTGTGAACTTCCCTTCTCGGGCATGCAGCGAGATGAAGCTGGAACAACAAACAGGCGGCCGCGATATGACCGAAGCTTTTGGCATTTTGAATGCAGGGGTCAGGTTTCCATCAGCGGCAGCAACTAGGAACTTTCCACACGGGCGAATCCCTCCACGCCATTGTCTCCCTGTTAACAGAGAGGGCGCTCCTCGGGAAAACAGCGTCAGCTGATGATGCGACCCGCCGCGGTTGTCCTGGAGCTGTGGCGGCTGGGTGGCCCTCTGCCCTCTGACGGTACGATGTGCTGACAGCTGCCAGGAAACAGCAAGTGGTTGAGTGAAATGCCTTCAACTCCCATGACATATATTCTATACGTCTGCTGATGAGGAGAGGATGGAAAAAGACCCTGATTTCTTTGTCAGATTGAGCCCATAAAAAAGGAGCATCTGAATGTATTCCCTTTTTCCGTATTGTTCCTTAAGTATTACGAGACCGCTGCAGCTGTCTGTGTGGTTTAAACAACATCACATCAGGAATTCTGGGACTACCACGCATTTAATAACTCCACAGGGAGGCTTAAGGTATGCTCCAAGGTCCTAAGTGGGCCCAAATCACTGAACCAACTTTCAAAAGCACCACTTTAGAAAACATTTAGGTGTATTTGTAGAAATTCCTTCTCTCTGGTCCCACCATGGTGGGACAGGAAGCGTCGCGGGGAGCCTCGTCACTCCGATAGAGCCTTCAATAAGAGAGGAAGAGTTCAAGGTATTCAAATAGTCCAATAACAATCTAATTAGCAGGTAATTACAGTGTATTGACGAGACATTCATTAACTTCAGTATGTTTTAATGAGTGTGATTAGTGGTTTTATTGCACAGGGAGGGAGAAAACTAATTATTGAGCTCTACCCTGAGAGGCCTGCGATGCTTAAGTGGATTAGCTGTTTGGGAGGAAGGAGGAACACCAGAGAGGATCACAGGGACTGATTTGCATTACCCAGCAGCCACGGACCTTTAGCGCCACCGTTCCTAGTCTCCATTCTCGGATGAGCCCGGGCACCTCGGGGGGGAAAGTGGCCGTCAAAAGGGGACATCATCGTACTTTACTTCACCGCAGTGCCGCGATATTTCATTTCAATCATTTCCATCAAGTCGTCAGATTTTATGCACGAGATCTCTCCCACCGCCACTTCAGCTGCAAAACCGTACGCAATCACGGCCTTTTGTTTTTCTGAAACCCACTTGGCCCCCTGCTCTCTCTTCTTAACCCTCCGTAAAACCAGAGCTGCACCACAGATGCTGTTTTGTTTGCTCCTAAGCACCCGACTAAACAGAGAACAATATAAGACTGTGTTTTCTCAGCTGACTAAATGTAATTTCCAAGCCCCGTTTACTTTGCTTCTCGTGAGGACGGGGGGGAAACAAGCGTATCATTTACAAATGCGGAGCAAATTTCAATTCATGCAAATGTCCGTGAAGATTGCCAGGACATATCAAAACAAACTATCAATGCTATCAAAATAAACCTCAGGAATTTGGCTGGCCTCGTGGACATGATGCGAGACACCAGCACGCTTCCCTGCTAAATGCTTTTCACATGTCACCTATCTGACTGCGAGCCGTATACACAACCAGGTGGTGGGCTGCCTTTTCCACTCCTCCTTTTAGCGCCGCCGTCCATCCGTCGGCGGACACTCTGTTGCTTCCCAGCCTTCGCTCGGTCCCAGTCGGGCTCCGACAGAATGGGGCTCCATGAAAACCAAAGAGTGAAGCACCTTCGGGGGTGGAAGGAGGGCTTAAAGAGGTACTTGATATCAGCCCACTGCGTGACCACCGTCACCGCACACACATGCATGGGCACACAGGCAAAAACACCCCCGAATAAAACATACAAGTGCACACACAGCCAGACACACAACCCAGCCCCCCACCTCTTCACTTACTCATTCACTCGCCCAAACTGCCTCTCCATTTCTCTGCTTCTTGCAATGCACATGGTTCAAAAGCTGCATTTCTGGCTTACTAGATTGGAGCACAAAGGCTCTTCTTATGCATCCTGTAGAAAGAAGCCCCACTAGAGAGGCCTCCATCCCATCCTGGATCGGAGAGCGCACACAGACAGAGTTAGTCCTCCTTTTTTTTTTTTTTTTTCTCATTACCATTTCCATACAGGATTAAGCCACTTGGCTTTTGGATGGTGTGTACTATATTTTTCACCCCCTCCTCCATGCTGCATTCTCAAGGGCCAAGTTAAACGATCAGTAAGACCATCAGCTCATAAACTAGCTCTTTTAAATGTCTATTCACGCACACTGCCGGGTCCAGAGGATGCCGGAGTGGATGGATCTCATTGGAGCCGGTGCCATGAGGAGAGTCCTTCAGCTGCCTCACAGTAGCCCCCTGTTTTCACCCTCCAGGCTTTAACTGGGACAAGAGGACACAAACAAAAGTTTAAAACACTAAATTCAACATTTAATACGTTTAAATGTGACTTCAAAGTCACAATCCGTAAGATTTCCATTAAGTCAAAGTGTGCATTTCGTATCCTGCAGCAGCCCTTCAAGTTATATTCAGTGATTATTAGTGTTAGTGGCAGAGTTTCCCATTTCCACACTGGATTCAAATCTGTCTGTTTATCATGATCAATGCAGCATGTGTTACCATGTGTAACCTCATTGATATGAGCCTTCACTCTCCTCCAGTCATACCAGAGCAGTTATCAACTCACTGCCAATGCAAATCATGCTCGCTCACAGTGGAATCATTCAAAACAATATTTTTGCTATGATTTGTCTTAATTTATGTGGAGAACGTGTGTTTATATTCAAGAATGTGAAATGATTAATATAATTAGATGCAGCATTGTTATAATGATAGATGAAATTAGAGAGAGGCGTGTGGAAATCTGGAATTTTCCTCCTCGCTGCTCGGCTGTATCCCCCCTTCCCCTTCTCTCCGCCGCCCTCCCTTCCTTCCTCTTCATCCGAATACATTAATATCTGAAAGTGTTGGCTCACACCAAAAATACTCATGGACTAAACAAAGTGCAGAGTGACTTCAGGGTCTGGGATCTTCAAATAAACCCTGCCTGGGTGTCATGGGGACCAGGAAGTGGAATTAACTGCTATATTAGCTGACCTTCATCTTGTTGTTTGTCCCAACCTGCCTGGCTGGGCCCCGGGCTGGCCCGTAACCACGGTCTCCGGGCCCAACAATGCGGGCATTTCCCTCAGCGAAAAAACACAGGCCTCGGGGGTTTACTGAGCAAACAAGATGAGCCCTGCCAAACACTCCTCGCTCCCACATTTCACAAGCACTTTTTTCTAGCGCCATTTTCCCCCCCTCTTTGCTCTTGTCCATCCAGGGAGCTCTGAGGAGCTACCAGACAGTTCTGGGTCGAGTGCAAGACAGAAATGTAGGAAAACAGAGCGCTGACCTATGTTGAGATTTAGTGTTAGGAAACCCTTCATGTTGACGAGGTAGACCTATAATTCTGTGGGTGTCTCGCTTTAGTTTCCACAGTGGCTGTGATGTAAATGTAAAACTTTGTGTCTCATAAATGTCAAATCTCAAAATGATCCACCCTTTAAAACCTGTTTTTGACTAACTGGTCACGACATCAGGGAATTATTATCAATATTAATACTTTCACAAAAGCTGCAGAGCGTGAGAAACCAAACTGTGAAAATCCGAGGAACAAATGGTGTTTTTATGGGATTGATACCTTGTGTCCGTCCATTAAATGTGAAGCCAGCAGCCAGTTAGCTTAGCTTAGCACAATACCTGGAAGCAAGGGGAAAACGCTAGCCTGGCTCCGTCTAAATGTAACAAAAGTTGCTTTAATGATAAATCATATCCAATGAAAATGTCTTCATATACGCTCTATTATAACGTGACCAAAAACTGATGGATTTCATATCACCAAGGTTTGGTTTTAACGGTCTGGGTCTGCTATCGCCATTAGTCCGTATGTTGTTCCATCCTGCAGAACTTGACATAAAAGCAGAGTTAACGTGAAGTGCTCCTGAGTTGCTAATAAATCAAGCTCTGTGCGTGCTCGGATTAATACAGGAAGACATCAAACGCTCAGGAAACAGAACGGTTGTATAAAAAGTAGAGATCTCCATCAGTAAACTTGTATTTCACCGCAAGCTGCCACTTTTCTGTATTTCCTGCGAGTAACAAAAGTACCGTATCAAGTGGTCTCAGAGGAGGAGAAATCCATGTCAGTAGCAATAAAAGCGAGATGATAAAATGTAATATTTCTAATAGCTCAAATCCCTCTTCGCAGGGTATTAAATAGTGGACACAGAATGTCAGAAATACGGCAAATACTGAGAACGAGAGGAGAATGTCACCTCCTGTTTCGATTCAAGGTCTGATTGCGCCATTTGGTCAACTCTGAGTGTGTGTGTGTGTGTGTATGTGTGTGTGTATGTGTGTGTGTATGTGTGTGTGTGTCACAGAGGGTGGTTGGATTCAATCTTGTCGTGGCATCAAAGTGGGGCGGCCATCAAAAGCCCAGCATCAGCAGAGGGATCAAACAGGTCTCAGTCATAGCAATCATCCACAGGGTCACGGGAGGACGACCTGGGTCAGATAGCTAGCCAGCACGAATCCACACACACACACACACACACACACACACACACACACACACACACACACACACACACACACACACACACACACACACACACACACACACACACACACACACACACACACACACACACACACACACACACACACACACACACACACACACACACACACAGTACTGTGACCTTGGGCTTCTTGCCACATTATTAGGAGTTTTAGTTTTGTGTCATCCATCAATCTGCTGGAGTCAAGTGTTTGACAACCACTTAAACAAAGGACGATCTAGAGGACGATGTACCTTTTTACATCATTATTTACACAGATTCATTCATCAGAATATGGATACAAAATATAGAGGACTACTCTCCAAAGAACGGACAAAGAGTTTCTGTTTCTGCTTGGGTGTCTTTGGCTGCTAATCTCAGTCTTGTTAGATTTTGATGTGAATCAAAAAATGAATTTAACTATATATTCGTTGTTGCAATATAAAAAACATCCTCTTTGATGGAAAACATGGACAGATGTGTGCAGTCGGAGGAGCGTGGTGCTCAGAGAGTAACCAGCGGTTACATTCACTTGACAGACAAGGTTGGAAAAAGGCCATCATAATCTATTATTAACAACCATTTTAATTTAGATTTTGAATGATAATAAGAGTGGTGTATGAAAAGGTGGTTTTTGTAAAATTTAGCGAATACTGCATTTTGCTGCCACATAGTCGACTCTCTGAACATGGGTTTCCCCGACCCGGCAATCACTCATTTCAGCGGGATTCAATCCTGCAGCGCTCCTTCTGCGTCAGTGGTGCAGCTGCATTATTACGGGTCACAGACCGGCGGCTCAAAGGCCTCCAGTCTGTCAAAATGACAGATGGCCTTCACAATTTCCCGTCATCGCTAAAAAAAATTTGCCGGGGGACGGGAAATCTTCGGTGAACGCGACTTCTGCACTAAACTACGTAATTATGCCACGGCGGAGAATAACCTTTACTTTCCAAAAGGATGGTCAAGTGTGTCACGTGTTAAAAAAATATAAGGAAGCATTGAAGCACCTTTTATTAGCATTGAGAGAATTCAATGGCTGCCACTTCAGACACTTCTGGCTTTGAACCAAAAGCTAGCGTCAGCATGCTAACACGCTCACGTTGACGATGCCGAAACACTGATGTTAAGCAGGTATAATATGATCCAAATGTCATCTAATAGATGTTGAGCTCCTTTAAGTAGAATGGTGATTTCACTTATTCTCTCAGTTACAGCAGTAAACAGTATCATCAGGTTGACCGTTTCATTCCAGCCCAGTCCGGCTCTTCCTGAGTTCATGCTGGAGCAGGTGCACTTGTTGCAATGTGCATAGCACTAAATGAACAACGAGACTAAGGGAAAGCACTGTGATCCCCGCTGCGAGGGACTGACCGGAGACACTGACCAGAGAGACACGGACCGTCCGATCTCGGCCGCCAGGAAAGGAAAACAACTGAATGCTCTTGACTCACACTTCAGCATCCAATCCTGCTTGAGATTCCTGACCGATGTGTGCCGTCTGCTCCCATCTGGAGAAAAGCTCATTCTTTCCATGATGAAAGAGAGGACAGAATGTGGTAAACCTGCATGGAGGCAACTGATGACTGTTTTTTCCCCTCCTTTATTTTACTGATAAAGAAACCAGGACTGTGAAATAATTCAGCGAACCGCAGTCGTGTCTAATTCAAGACTCGCCACACAGGCTGGTACATGCACACGCTTTGATAACCCGCCGTGTCTGTAAATCAACAGGTCCCAAATTTGTTTTGCTTGGGAAAACAAGCACTTCACGTTCAGACCAATTTAACAGCGAGGCCGTCTTCATGCGATTGAGGGAAACGCTGATGAACCGAGTACTTGGAATGACACAAACTCATTACCAGAGTGTGTCAGTGCATGTCAATGCATGTGCATCTCACAGGGAGAGGTGTGAATGAATCTTTTAGCACCTTAATGAGCAGTGTCTAGACACACGTCCTGCAAATTATCCACAATTTATTAATTCATTAATTCTCTGTAAATAAAAAGAGCTTTTGATTGTATCGTAGAGTGTTATGCATGAATGCAAAACACTGAATAAAACACTTTTTTGGGTCCAACTCTGGAGTTTAAAAGGGAATTATTTATCTTGTAAACACGCTGATCAAACAGTTGTCACACGTGTTACCAGAGACTCAAAACGCCCGTAAAAAAAGTCAAAATGACCATAAATATACACAAACAACCACAAAGAGGCAAATAACAACTAGAAAGAGACACAAAACAAAAATAAACTATTATGAATTTAACTATTAATGATGTACAGTTTATTATTGCCAGGAACCAGGACTTTATATGAGTCTTAAAATCTGTATATTTTTTACTGATTTTATAAAAGTGCACCCCTTCTTTTAAACAGAGCCTGAAAGCTCTGTAGTTTGTTTTGCAGACAGCGGATCTGGACTGAGTCACATTTAAACTGCTATCTTTTTCTCATCCTCTGACTCATTCTCACCTCTCCTCTGTTAGTGACCTGTTCCTTCACTAGTGCTTGTTTTTCCTCCCTGCAGAAAGCTTCCACCACTTTCAGCGGCCAGCCCTCTCCCGCTCCCAGACACAGAGGAATGGCTCTCACTAACCCTCTCTGACACCGCAGACAGACGCTCTGTGGGGTTTACGGAGGATGTGTGCGATTTGTCTGTGCTTTGATCCAGACAGAACTTGAGGATGTTATACACAAGCGAGGAAGAGGGTGGCGTCGCATTATCTGGGTTCTCCGGGCTGCGCCAGTCTTCCGGTTTGGACTGGATGGGGCAGCTTGGGGACTCCTGACGGACACATTCCCCTTCAGTTTCACACAGAGTTTTCTCACAACACCACCACTTAAAGACTGGGAGGGTAAGATTGTAGAAACAAGATTACACTCGAGATTTAAGCTCATCCAACCGAAAGACACAATCCAACTCTTTCCCAATAAAAGAAGCTGGCACCACTGGCTCCAAAAATCACAAAATCTAGCGAGAACGTCACCAAGTCAGCACCACCAACACCCTCACAATTCCAATTTTGCAAAAATGATCAGAATGAACGAAGATGGCCTACATTAGTAGTAACAGCTCGTGGAAGGTGACAATGACTTCACGGGCATCGTAAAACTCCAAATGAAATAATATGAATACAGACCTACGACAGCCACAGATACCAGATTTTCATTTCTTTTTTCAGAGCATTTGATTCGTCGATTGCCGTCGGGGTGAAAAGATAATTCCACAAATACCCAGTCTGGCTTCAAGACTTCAGAGTGTGCATCAGGATAGCCTCAGGGAAGAAACTTTCATTGGTCGGGCCTGTCACGCTATCTTGACTTTTAAATGCTGTTATTCACCTTTTATTGAGTCTGTAACCATCTGACAGCATCAATTATTGTGTAATTATTGAGTGTTGCTAGTTTCACGAGGCGGCCACTTATTTCTCATGAGCCTGGGTCTAATCTAAACTTCATATCCATGTCATTGTTCAGGGTTAGTTGTTGATCTTACCTCAGCTCCGTCTGATGAGCGAATGACCCTTGTGCGTCAACTTGAAGGAAGAGATGAGGTCAAAACAATGTCCGGATCTTGACATCTACAGGAACAATCCCTTCTGATGGAGCGGTGGGGGGAGGGGAGGATTACCGGTGCGACAGCTGAAACACATTGAAAGATGGTAATCATTAACCACTTTGAATAAGACGTCAGATCGGAGAGGTCAAGACTGCATTAATAAAACAGCGAACCGCAGGCACCAGCGTCTGATACGTGACTTTTACTGGGGCAGGCAGATCATATGGAATAGATAGATGCGAGCCCCGAACCCCTTTTATTGGACTATTTTACCTTACGTGCTACAACCACAAGAGGAAGAGTGGAAACAGTCTCCATGTAGACTCAACAAACTAAAAGGTGTGTGTGTGTGTGCAATAAAGAGCATTCCTGACTGTACAAAACAAAACTGCTACGTGCATCTGTATACTGATTTCTATATCCAGCGTGCGTGTGAAGCTTGACTGGGTTCCCCGCTCTTCTCTCCAGGGGAGGTGTTGTGAAAAACTCGATGGACGTCTCTCTTCCCAGCATCTGGCTCTTAGAAGTGTCTGCGAACACATGGGCCCATTAGTTCCACCTCCGGGTGGACTCCAGCCCGATCCACGCTGATGTGATCTCACAGGGGCCCGGGCCAGCCCTCCCTGGGGACCCATAACCACCCAGGCACCAGAACAAATAGCTCAGCGCTTACGCACACTTTCTTTATGGCAGGTGATTCCCTGCCCTGTTTCCAGAGCGTGCAGCGACTTCAAAGTATCACTCTCGGCCCGTTGTTCTCACCTTTGGCTTCCTGGTTTCTAACCTGCCACGTAGTCGGATTCTTGGACCGATCCACAGTGAGGCAGGGGTCTGGGTGTGCTTTGATGTAAGAGAACGGAATTGACTGGAAGAAATAATTGACTGTAGGAAATAAAGGAAGTTACTGAGCTACTGTCCCGCACATAACTCCCTGTAAAACCACAACGGCAAGGAAGAGAATTTTCCCAAAATGCATTTTTCATATTCATTTTGACTTTTGGACTGAGATAATTGCAGAGCGTGTATGTTTGAGAGAAAGGGACAGACTATTGCACGCAATGTTCCCAATAACAATATTTTTATTTTCAGGATGAAGACTAACTGATGTGTTTGGGTCACGGTGGCTGCACGATATTGTAACAAAATAAACACTGCATTATTTTTTTTCCTGCAATATGATACAAATACAGGATTTTTCACCCTTAATTTTGTACTTTAAGTTAAATGCGTCTCTTGGAGAGCAAAGTTATTTGCTCATACAGTCGTATGCACACATCTTTAACATGTAGAGGAATTCAATGCTCGACAGGCCTGCGTAGTTACGGTCGCTAAGGGTACAACTGCATCCAGTAGACCTTTTTGACAGCAGACAGTTCTTGTCATTGCAGAAAAAAGCCCAGGAGACATTAATAATGGCCGCATTCCACTTAGGGGATGTACTTGTATTGTGCATCCCCGCTCACCGACCATTTGATTGTACATATGACGGTGTGTAGCATTGGGATTTTTCCCTCACACACACACATTCTGCAAAGAGCAGCCCTACTTGGCTCCGAATCTGTTATTGTTCTTCACTGGATTTGAAAAAATTGGAATAAAATGCATGTGTGTACTTCGCACCGTTAAAGTCCAAATGAAACGAGTGTTAAAAGTGTCTGTACTGTGAGTGAACCTGAATATTCGAGCTGTGTACATTTACAAGAGGGGATTTAAATTGAATGATTTGCATTTGATGGACCGCTACAAAGTGAGCGGGCTCACACTGTAATGCTTCACACACAAAATTGACCAATCTATGTCATGATATTATTGGTTGGTTCAAGCTTACGTAAAAACATATTTTGTTTTATAGGAAGAAAAAAGATTGGCTTTTGATATAAAATAGAGAGAAATGTATCTTTTTTGGCACAATATGAACGGGTTTGTGATAAAAATGTTTCATTTAATCTCGATTCTAAAACATACCTGTGATTCAAAATAAAGCAGTCATTGCTTTCTTTTGTCAATCAAATGCTGCAGTGTTTTCCCCTGAAGCCCAGACCTGACACCATCGGTGAAGGTCACCCCTCCACCACCTGTCTCCCATGTCCCCGACCCAACACATCATCGCAATGTATTATTGCAAGCGCCGAAAGCTGTGGTGAAAATTTTGGGTGTACCTAAATGAAAAAGTCAGGCACACAAAGCTAGCGTGGAGCCCTGTTATTAGTTCAGAATGTGTTTTTCTTTCCTGTCCATCACACTTGATTTTGTTTGACTGGAGCTCAGAGCGTAGACTGCGTGCCACAGTCGGTCCTGCTACCTGCCCATTCACATGCTGAAAGATGGGCCGGTAGGAGGCCGACGGGAGGAAATTGATAGATGCGTGAGGAGTGGAGGTTTTCCGCCAGCTGAGGAAACACGGCGGCTGGCATGTCCCGGCTTTTTGGTGGTGAAAATCAGCTCTGGAGCCAATAAAAATGTTTGTGCAGAAAATTTCTAAAACAACCACACAGGAAATAAGAAGACTACTCTTCGTTGACAGGAAACATACATCCTCTTACACACACATTTCAGCAGAGGACAAATTCCTCCCGCCAACGTGGGTAGGACGTGTACATGTGCTGCACTTCCACCATAGGAATTAAATGTCACAATGGCACAGTTGGCTGTTGAAAGCTTTATGCATTGCAGCGCGCTGATTGAGGAACCAGATACAATCACCGGCTCAGCCTGTTTTCTTTTTATCCTGGGAGTTTGAGTCCTGCCGTGCATCACTGCAGCCTTTAGGCTTCATTTCATGCCAGAAGCTAATGGAGATTTCAATGCATGAAAGTACTTGATATGCAACCGATTGCAAGTCATATATGTTATCCCAGAAATAATTGCAAAAATGATGTTATTGTCATTTGAAGACATTTTATGCCATTGATATAACGATAATATAATAGCAAAAAGATGCAAGTAAACCCTTTCGGAATGCAATGAATTCTTAAGAATTAGCTCTCAATACAATCTATCAGATTAGATAAATCCTAAAACACAGAAATTAGTCATCCTTTTTTTTTTTTTTGCACTCCCGGTTCCCTCAACACAGTCAAGTCAATGTTTGTTTTAAAAATGTGTTTTTGGTTAGATGCCTGAAATAAGGACTGTGGCTAAACCAAGCTTCAGAGTTTGGTTTATGGGACAAATATCTGCAAAAATAGTGACGTCCTCTCAGCTGTACTTTGTTTAGTGTTTATTAGAACTAAATGTTAAGATGGTGGACTTGGTTAACATTAAACCTGCTGAACATCATCATGTTAGAGTTCTCAGCATGAGCATGCTAACATCAGCATTCATCATTTAGCACAGCCTCAGCCTCTTAGGCTTTTATGTGTCTTCAAAGTCGAGCTGAGACAGAACAATGCCCTTTTAACCACTTTAGATCACATGCACGGTCATACAAACCAATCAATTTCATCTTATTTTTATGTAAATGTCTTTTTCTTCCTGGAAAAACAAAATATGGCGCGTGCACACCAATAATGTCATGACATCTATCCATCAATTAATCTGCACCTACAGCTCTGCACGGAGCGAGAGATGGTCTAATCTCTTCAAGGATCTAATTCCTCATATAAAAACGGTACGTCCCGCTTGAAGATAGATACTCTTAAAATAAAGTTTCAGCTCAACTTTAAAAAGGCAGTTTTGCTAACGTGGCTAAATAAGACTAAAAAAGTCTGACTCTACAGCTGAGTCGTGTATTTGAGTTGTGTATATTCACGCTTGTTTGTTTATAGTCTTACGTTAGCTTTTTAACTTACAGCGTTTGCATTGTGTTGTTGGCTTTTTGTTGAGGGAACCAGGGGGATGCTAACTTAAAAAACATCCTGCCTGCAGCATCCTATTAGCTGCCATCTCTGTCAGTGCAGAGAAAGGGATGTCATTTTATCTGCCAGGCTAATAAACATGTCAGATCCAAACTCCCTGAATGGGATGAATGGGAATAAAGAAGACGCATTACTGCTAATGGAATTACACCGGCATGGCACAGAGAGGCATGGAGTTTGTATCTGCCCTTTTTTTTCATCTTTCACAGCCTTGTAAGGCCTGGACTGGACACCAAACAAGGGAAAATGTGTCTCAGGGTAGAAACCCCAGGAGATTCAGGTCTGTTGAACCTTCACATATAATGGAGGTGAAACAAACAGAAACCGTGGACCTGGAGATGACATCACCAGCCAAAGCCCTGTTGCCAGACGCTCAATGTAGGGAATATCTTTTTTCCAACACTTGGCAAGGGAAACATGTACACTCCAATCCTCTTTTATTGCTATTTACCTCTTTGCCAAGCTTTGTTGAAAGCACATAGTTTCACAAGATGAATGTGAAACAGAAAAAAAAAGAAAAGACCTTACAGCACAGCTTCAACCATCACCCAGCCCTCCCTCAGGTTCCTGCTCTGCATGCTTCTAGTTGTCCCGAACCCAAGTCTTTTACTGTTGATTCTTCCCACCTAGTACTGATTCCTGCCGGGATGTTCGCTCCGCTTTTTGGCGTCGTATGTCATGAGGCTGCCAGAGAGGTGCAGCAGCATCATAACAAATAGCTCAGGCGGTCTGACCCACGACAGAGCGGCACTCAGCCACACCACACTGTTTCTAAATATGTACACGAGTGTGAAGGAGAACGCCAGTGAGCTCAGAGGAGGCCTGGTGCTCGCCGCTACACCTGCGAATCGTAAATCCACCGTCGGACAGGCGGGTTGAGCCGGAACGTTTAGACACTGCGGGCCAGGTGATTTACGGATCAATGTAGCCTCTGGAGGTTAAAGATAACAAGAGCAAATCTCGCCTGGGATTGAATGCCTCTGCGCTGCACTGATACTGTAGAGACATTTCATCCGCTCAACAGGAAAGCACGAGTTTGAAAAATTGTATGAGTTATGTGAAAGAGAGGGTTATATATTATAAAAGACCCCCCGCCCCGTGTTTTAATAAAACAGTGAAATGAAGCCGGTGTAATGCAGGGAGCTTGTAGCCTCTTTTAGCAGCTGAAAACTGAGGGAGTTTAATGAGAGGTCGTTAATGGAAATATTGTTGGAGCATACTGTTAACAGCCTCTTTCCTCACCGCTTAGGCCAAAACCACTTCCTTCTGACTGCTTTGTACACGCTGCTTAGATCGAGCATCACTCACTTCTTACAAGAACCCCCTCCGATGACCTCCGCCAGCTCCCGCCATGCGGCGCTCCGCTACACAAACCGGCACCTGCAGGACAGAGGAGAGTGCCAGTAACTCACACTGTGGCAGATCCCAGCGCAGGCCTTTCTGGTTGAAGGCCTTTCCCCGCACATCGGAGGATTTACTCTGATGACAGAACCCGCCACTTCCTTACTGGGCCTCACGTTTAATGGAGTGCAAAGTTCCCTTTAATATTTCTACAGGTGTTAGGGACGGGGGTCTTCTTGTAATGGAGTAAAACTTTCCATAAAAGCTCTTTTTTTAAGCAGACAGAAGATATGAAATGTAGAACAAAGGGAGATTGTAAAAGCTTGATATTCTTGAAGGTGATGTAAAACAAAGGGCAAACTACGTGGCTAACTTTAGAAAATCCTTAAAGAATTTGTACTCTGTTCATCATCTAATTGTTACTCATATTCTTGCAGCAGTCTGTTTTTCTTGATAGAAAAATAAGTAATCTAAGAAAACGTAATCTATACTGGGTTGCATGAGATGTTCATTATACAGTGTGTAGCCAAGATAACCTCCTCTCACACTCCTCTCATCACTGCCAAGGAAAACACAATTTGTCTTCATTTGCCCCCAAAAATCGTGAACCCTTTGATGTTAAATTCAACTAAATATTGAAGGAATGCAGACGCATTGCTTTTATTCTGCTCACACAAGAAGCATTCTCTGTGGTAGGTGTTGTTATGTTTAAAGAGGCACTGAGGAACAATCTAGCGCCGTTTCCCCTAGCCACATACAGCTGTCATCATCCCCATTCGCAAGGCTTTAGATGAGCAGGAAAACACTAATCATGTCATCACTGTTCTGCATAAGAGCATGGGCCCTATTTAGCGAGATAGCAGCTTGTAATCACGCTGTCCTCCAGGGCTGTAGCATTGTGGTGGGCCTGGCTAACGCCAAGAAAAGCAGCTGAGGAGCTGATGAGCTTGGACTTGCATTCTTTTGCAGGCCCTTGCTGCACCTAGCTGCTGCGTCCTGAACGATCGTCGCTAATGACGTTCATTAATGAAAGTTTATGGGATGTTCCCAAAATACCTCAAAGACCTCCATGCACACACAGCGTAAACAGCCTAATGGAAACATGGTGCCACACATACATTTTTATGTCTGCAGTTTGCGTGCACATATCCCAACACAAAAACAAAAAGGAGGTGCACATATTGCAGCACTTGAGTACGGGCTTATTATTCTGCTGACTTAAGTTTTTCATAAAAACCTGTTCACATAACTGACTGCCGTGCCAGAGACTATGAGGCTGTACTAAATGATAAATGCTGATGTTAGCATGCTCATGCTGAGAACTGTAACGTGATGATGTTTAGCAGGTTTAATGTTAACCAAGTCCACCATCTTAACATTTAGTTCTAATAAACACTAAACAAAGTACAGCTGAGAGGACCTCACTAGTTTTGCAGATATTTGTCCCATAAACCAAATTGATTAAATTTAACGATGGTGCTCGGTGAAAGTGATCTGTTCAAAAATATCAAAAATCCATCCAATAGTTGCTGAGATATTTTAAGTGTTGAGCTGAAATGAAACATGCATTTTAAACCCTTTTTACACCCCCCCAAATTACAAAAGTCTTCCTATTTTTATATAAAATTCCAATGTTTTATTTTATTCTAAAAATGTGATCACACACGCTCACTCTCATCAACTAGTACCAACCAATTTCATCCACTAAAATCATGACATTCATCAATCAATTAATCAGCAACTTCTGCTCTGAACACAGCAACAAAAAGTTGTGAGCTAATTTGGGGGAAAATCAAATCAAATTCCGCCCAACGTTATGTCTGGCCTGACTTTCTTGTTTCACTCAGAAATATGAGATACTCTTGAAATTCTGTTTCAGCAAGTTGTTAAATAAAAAATTCAGAGTGTAGATTCCCACATGCACTAAAAGTTACGTGGCCGGCCCGGCTATGAACACAAAGCACAGAGAGACGGATTACAACACAAAGGGGGTGAGAGTCCACATTCACTGCTCAGGATGCCGTTACTCCACTATATCTTTACATATAAAATAGTTGTTTGCTACATTAATGCTCTGAACGTCATATAGAGAACCTTTAATGCCAGTGAAAGCACCAGACCCGTCTGCTGCTCTGCTCTGCTGTGCTGTGGAGGTTGCAGGGTACAGCACAGAGCCCCAGAAGACAGATCCACTCTTACCCCTGAGAAACACTTGAGGATTTTTGGGCTGCACCATAGAGGTTTAACATATTGCCAGCCTAACATTTGGAAGTGCACATACCAGACAATAACCCAGCTATCACTAGGGCCACCTAGTCTTATTGTTTTTGGAAGGGCATGTAGATTATTTATTGCCTGGTTCGTTCTCAGTCTTCTACAGAACTTTCTCTGCCTCTGCTGTAACTCTGTCTCAACCAGTGCTTGGACTTGTTTCAGGTGGACTTCCTCACTTCACAAGCACACACATTCACAGGGACACCACCAGCTAATGGGTGCCACGGAATCGGAGCCACCACCCAAGGATATCCTGGTACGAGCTGATAGCATGGCATTCCTGGCCACCAGTATACGTACTATCTTTTGAATGTAACTTGTATATATTTTAGTAAGTTACTGCACATAGTGTTTTAAGGAGTATTTAGAGAGTAGATGTATGTAGCATGTAATAACAACAAAACCCTCTCTGAGAACACGCTGCAGACGTAATCACAGTTATGGATCACAGTGTTTTACATGCATGGGTTTTACTGCGTAAACATTGCTGCGTTTTGTCAGCGATGGCTGGTGAATGTTCATCTCAGAGCGGAGCTCAGCCAATGAGGTGGAATCAGGAAAATCTTATTTTGTGGTTTTTGCAAAAACATAGCTGCACGCTGGCTCTATATCATGTGAAATACTTTATAAACAGAGGTGATACAAGTGCATACCAGAGTTGTCAACACGTACGGCGTATGCTTTATGTCCTGCCGCAATATTATGAAACACCTTCATCCAAAAGGGGAAATTCCAGTGAATACGGACTGAGAACACCATTTTTTATCACATCTTTTGATGGTTTTACAAAACGCTAAATAAATAAATATGTTTCCCCGTAACAAAACCTATGATAGATGTTTAACTGCATTCAACAAATTGTTATACCCGGGGAGTGTCTGTGTAATCCTTCACCTAGGATCCAGCGTAGCGATGCTGTGAAGATTAGAAGCTTATCCAATTAGCCCTGTGCTAAGTCCGACTGAGCCAATCAGAAGCATCTAAAGGCCGTGGCCACACTGAAGTGCTGCAGGGCCACCAAAGATCAGTAGAGACCTGAACACTAGAATAATGGGTTTTCCTCTGTGTTTTTTAACAAGCCGATATACAATTAACGCCCCGTTGTATTCTAAGGTATTAGACAGGGGAAAGCTTAGGTAATTCAAGCGTGAATAATATAATTACTGAGAGACCCCACACTGTGTCTTTTAGCTTTTTCATAAACACTTTTTAAATAAAAAGGTAGATCCAAGGTTGAGATGTTTAATGTTTTGATTATTCTACGTTGATGGCACGAATGCTGTTTGATGTGCACCGAATGTTAGGTTTTAATAAAAACAACACACTGAACCAATCGGGTTCTTGCACTCATATATGATAGAAATGATGGATGAGATTTGATGGTAGATTAAAACAAACCTCTAGTTCAAGACAAACCACTGTGTTGGACTGACTCTGACACACTAGCAGCAAAAATTACAACAATTTGCCTGATGTCATTTATAATTAGAGGATGAGCTGCGCCAAAGCCTACGACATGGTGATTCTGGGTTGCCTCTGTGGGGTTTTTTTTTTCTCATGGATCTGAGCTGCCAGTAACATTTCCAGGAGGAGTTTCCATATGCAGCCATCATTCTCTTCTATATGCTGCCCTCTGCAGGACAGACGTGGTATGGACCCATGGGTAGGAACATCAGGTCAACTTTTGAATTGATGTGCATATAACAGCGCGTCAGACAGCGTTTTTTTGGTCCTCCTCAAAGATTAATGTTTCACACAACGAGCTTTAAAGCATTTTGAATCGCCGTTTAGGCCTTTCATGTTATGCATAATTCACCCTGCTGAGATGCCACCCTGGAGGTCATCTGCATCATGTAACTGAAGACTCTTTCAGCGAAGATGCCACAGGTCATTTATGTCTAAGAGAGAATTATGACTATTTTTTCCCCCCGTTTGTCATGAGGGCAAAGTTCGGCGTACATAGTCGTGAAAGCGTCTCTACGCCACACAGCTGGGTGGTCTGCCGAGCTGAATGTGACCCCAATAAAGACCTTTGTGCCGAGCGGCTCTGAACAGCGCCCGCTCTAGCATGAACCTCACTTTTGTTCAAGTGTCATGGGGCGCTGATTCACGACACATTATGCAAAACACAAAGTTTTAAATAGAGGGCCTATTGAAAAGCCTTTAGCCGACTATCATCATATTAAATGAAACGTCGCTTACTGAGATTTTATTGTCCTGGAATGAAGATGGAAATATTCTGCGCCACCAGTTTAAATGCATATAAAGTACATTACAAATGTTTCAGACGTGTCCGTCTCTTTTATAAAACAATTGAAAATTTTAAAAGTTTGAACTAAATGACAACTCACTCTCATCTTGTCAGCTATTACATGGAGTCTTCTGTGCCCGTTTAAAGTGGGGAGGAATCCAACACCATCCTGCAAATAAAAAAAATAAAAAAAGTTAAATAAATTGTTATGTAATTTAAATAATTTCTTTCTCCTCAAAGTACATTTTTTATACAGTATGCCTTTACATGCATACTCAAAAATACTGCCAATGTTGCACCCTGACGTGAATTTCAGTTGGATGTATACCAACTTTGTTAGAGGAAAAACATCTTCATGCATAATGAAGTGTGAATAACCAATTTTAATTTCCTCTGTATCCAGTAGCAGGCGCCTCATGTATCCCGACATGCATTGAGTGAGAGCAGGTCTTGTACACTTTTTTTACACACCCTCAAACAACTTTTACGTAGGCTACTCTTTTATAAATAATTACTGAAAACGTCGCATCTCTAAATGAATTTGTTTTTTTAACAGCAGACATTTGTAGCAGCGGAAGTAGCGGCGTTACTGATACCATTGAGTCTCCGCAGTCAGCCGCCGTCTGTTAGCATCATGCTAATGAAGCCACAAACTGGAGCTAGCATGTTCGAGCTAAACAGCATTCAGCATCGTTATTGTTATGTCTACCGTGAAAAAGTCCTGCTTATTGGTAAATATAGCCCTGTTTATTGGTAAATATGCCTTACCCCTATTGCGTTTCCATGTGTGACAGGGCTAATTAGGCTAATTATGCTAATTGCAACAGGCGCTAACCCGACGAGCTGTTCTCGCTGCAGGAAATGACGTCAGACCCAACAAGCCGGTGAATGGTCAGGTATTGATATTGTATTTTATTCATATAAAGCGCACGTAATCGATATTTAATGGAGGCCTGCTTGGGCTACGCGAACAACAAACTTGCTAAATAACATTTTAAATTAAAATGCACTACAGATATCTCATTTTAAACAGCACAATGTTGGCCTCAGAGTTTATAATTTAATCTTACTGGTTCCTCGATGATGTAAAGTAATTCTGTGGTGTTTCCATTTTGTGTGTTTGTGTTTTGTGCAGCATCACCTCCTATTTATTGTTTCACAATCTTTTTGATCCCATGCATTTCAAAAGGAAAATGCTCTGTATTGTAAAAGAAAGTGTTGTGTGTGAGGTAAAGCAGAATACTGGAGAAATTTAATATTCAAAGTATCAGGTTAATTCACTAAAAAAGAGAAGGGCATGTATATTAGTAAGATAAATTCCTAATATACCTAAAACACATAGCGTTTCAAACTTTCTCCTTCCTCTCAGCTGCTGTGAATACTACAGGCCGACATGACATGATACTACATAAATGTATTATAAATCCATAAATATATGAATTAAAAAAATAAATACACTCAAATACAGACCAGTTCACGCACAAATGCAAACAAGTTCACAAATGAAAAGCGTCTTGTAAATTCAAGTTTAGCAGTTTGTATACAAATACATTTTTGATGAAAATTGAAAATGTTTTTTTTAATTCATATATTTATGGATTTATATTACATTTATTTAAAACAAGACAGATTTGTGTGTGGATCAGAAATGTGTTTGTGAACCTTATTTTTGTTTACGTATTTATTTGACATTTTTACATACCGATATCCATTTGTGTGTGTACTAAAATGTATTCGTGAGAAGAGAGTCATTTCTAAATAAATCACAAAATACATTGTGAATCCTTCTCTGTGCATTCATTATTAATGAGACTGAACTGACCCCATATGATACTGTCTAACCGCTTCACACTGGCAGCCCTCCAAGGCTGATGAACTACACAGGAGGGATCGTGTGCTATATAGTTTTTACATAAATCTAACCTTCAGCTCAGGAATCTGGCATCCCTTCAGACTCAACAGCCAAAGCTCCCAGGCTACAAATCATGTCTTTCTTTTCATGTGAGAGTGAATATAAGAGGTTGGATACAGTATTTTTATTGTCAGACGTTGCAGACAGTTGTGTCTGGGTTGCATTATTCTCAGGGGTATTGATGAAACACAGAGATTCAGTGTAATACAGTCCAAGTGCATGCATAAGAAATGCAAGCACTCCTTTTGAGAGCTCATCGTTGACAAGCTTGATATTTTGTAAAATATTACGTGGCAAATTGTAGCCAGTACTTTGCTGAAGCACCAATGACTGAGTGAGTGATTCATATTTTCATGTTTGCATTGTCCTGGCTGCATTCTTGGTGTTCCTCCCTTTCTTCCTCGCAGATCAGCTCATGTTCTATCAAGTTGGATAGGGAGCATCATAGCAGCCATCATCATTAGCATCCAAAACATTTTTCATGGAAAACAGGCGTTGCCTTTGATGCTCAGTGATTCCGACTGTCTTGTTTGGATGCTGCTTCATTGTTGTCATTCCCACAGACTGGGTCAGGTCGCAGGAGAATTTATTTGGGTCCCCATATATCTTCTTTCACAGACTTTTATTCAACATTTATATCTGCAGTACAACTTTTAGCCACACGAGGGAGGCTGAATGTTCTGATAGTTATAACATGCTTATAACGTTGAACCTAATTTAGGGAAGGCGGTCCTTTTGAGGAATTTTACCACAACAGCAACATACAAGACATTTTGACAGCGTTTAAAGGGTAAACGCTGAATTATTTAGGACACAAGCTGCTGCTTCACTGCTCTGTATGAAATGTGGTGAAACTGTTCTTTGGCATTACCTGCTATTTCAATCAACAGGCGATTTCACAGGAAACATTTTTATGTGTCACAGCAGGGAATCAGAGGCGTAAACCATGTTACGAATGATGGCTGAATTCCATTTAGCTGCTTCTCCTCCTGTCATGCTGACTGTTTTCCTCCCGTTGAGAGCATTGGGCGTCGGTTGTGTGTTGCTTTTCAACCATCCTAAGCCCTAATAGATGCGACTCACCAATCAGGTGTTGCACAGGTATTTATCTGGTGTTTCCTCACACCTTTACCTCCCAAAGATGGTTTTAAAGTAAAACAATGGTCTTGCAAAATCCCTTTTTTGAGTAACTCTACTTTTACAGTATGCCGTTTCAAAAGTCTCAAAACTAGGTCAATAGAACATAACAGTTTGCATTGTGTTGTTGTTACAGTGTGCAATGCGTATTGGGACGGCAGTATCATTAGTAGATGCATGGTCAGAGTACCAGGTGGTAGTGGGGAGTAGCTAATTCAGCAGAAATCTGCACCTGCTAGGTACTTTAGAGACATTCATCTCTACCAGCAGTTTTGTTAATGTGGTCTGTCATTTGTAACTGAGGCTGTGGCGTTTTCTCAGCGTGATCAGGAGTGTTCCCGTCATCTGCTAAATACTCATTGGTTGTTTTGTCCCTTTTGGCTCCTTGCTTTTAAAATGGAATGAGTGGCATGTCACACTCAAAGCGTACCAGCAGGGGGAGCCATTACACAAGTAATTTGGACTTGTGGAGCGTACTGCCATACATACTGTATGTATAAGCCTGTGTGTAATTCAACTAGGAAAGCCCGTCCTAATTTATAAAAGTAATAGTTAGATGTGTGTGGCTTCAGTGTACAATGGCACTGCTGACAATTACTAGTCCTGGATTTCTTCACTCAGTGTGAAAATGCTGACTCATATTATGAAATTATGACATCAAAACAATCCCCATCTATACGTGCAAGTAAGGAGCCAGCAACTGTCTTTGAGCATCCAAACAATGATGGTAAATCCATGCTGCGGGAACAGGACAGGACGCTTAATGTGAACACGAACCTCAGTTTGGGATCGACAGCCACCACCTGAGGGGAAGAGAGATAGTCCTACCAGGGGAGTTTAACAAAAAATAAATAGTATTCATGATTACACTACAGGCCCATGAGACTGGAATAAAAGGCATTTCTGCTGCAGTTGTACTGTGAGCTGGTTTCGTTCCTCGCTGCATTTGTGTGCGTAGTTTCCTGCTGTAACTGATAACAGTTGAGAAACAGTGAAAGTAGGACTGGTTGTGGATGAAATAGGGCATGAATAGAAATAGCTCCGTAGCCCGGGCTGCACGGTCTCTGGAGGGATTGCTGTGTCTGTTGCCTCGTGTGTGCTGTTAAGCCGGTGGCTGTCTCTTCTCCGTCCAGGTGTGTTTCTGCTCGTGTGGGAGATCCTGTCCTCCTCCTGGAGCCCATGCGAAAGCAGAAGACTTCTGCCAACTGCATTAAGATTAAAGGCATTGACAAGGAATGTGTTATTGCCAGCTCAGATGGGGCCGGCGTAATCTGGGACCCGGTGGAAGCCAGAACTCGCCCACTCAACCACTTCTGTTTCTTTGCTGCTGAAACTCGTTCACATCACAGGAATGGTGAAGTAAGACGATTGTCTTGTTAAACCATAAAAACGTTTTACTACATCCTATTTTGTCGCCGTTGTAAAAACACATGAAGCAGTATTGATTTCCTCCTCACTTTGTTGGTCTGTGTGAGGATTTTGTTCGAAGTCAGGCGGACCCGGATCACACTGATCAGGACTGTCCACCACACGTTCAGGCAGCTCATTATCAGGCTGCAACCTTCCGGTCTGAAAAGTCAAGCAAATGCTGAAGTGCATTAAACTTGCATCCTTTCTAATGGCCATCAGGGGGCGACTCTTATTGCAAAAATAAGTTCTATTATATAGAAGTATGAGAAAATGATTCTACTTATCACTTTATTACCTCAGTAAACATAGAAAACATGAATTTATTCACTAGTAGTTTCCAGCATATATATTGTATTGTATATTAGTCACCCATTGGTTTATGGACTACAGTTTTGAAGCCTCGACGTTCGGCATTTTGGAAGCCATCTTGTATTTTTGGAACCAGTGAAGGAAGTGACCATATTTGGACTGAACAGGAGCGACGGGTGGATCTGATGAACACAAGTGGCAGAGCAGCAACCTTACTGGATCTGGATCCATCTGGATTCTGTTGTGAAGCTGTTAACAAAGTTAGCTTAATAATTCAAGTTCAACTTTACAGCTAAGTGTTAAAGTCATCTTAGTAGCTAACTGCATCGTAGCGACCTGTCAATCACAAGGTAAAAAAAGGTGACGGTAAAGCATCGCCTGCTTTATGGTCTGTTTGACTCTAAATGGACCATCATTTACTAAATGAACATCATGCTGGATTAAAGAAGACTTGAAACGAGCGATCGAGACCATAAAATCATGTTTACTGAGTTAATAAATCAAGTCAGAAGAAGGGTCATTTTCTCACGGACTACATTTTACAACCAGAGGAGTTGGGTGCAGCGTGATGTTCATTTAGTAAATTATGGTCCATTTAGAGTCAAATAGACCATAAAGCAGGGGATGATTTAGGGCGGGGCTACCTTGTGATTGACAGGCCGCTACCAAATATGAATTCAGTTTCATTCATTCAAATATATTCAGTATTTGATTGTACTTAGCTCAACTCTCTCATGTCACTTCTGACTGCAAAAAGCCAAGATGGTGAACTCGAGGGTTCAAACTGACACTTGACAAACCAACGGGTGACGTTGCGATGACTACATCCACTTTAATTATTAATGAAAGAAACAGAGAAACGCCTAAATTTCAATTGCACTGTGTTAAATGTATGTTTAGATGTAGTAAATGCTCAAACCTCAAAATCATGCTATGTGCACGTATGCTCTTGGTATTTCAGTGTAGCACAGCAGCCGTGTGAGTGCATTGTTCTTTTAGTTAAAGGACTGCTTGTTCCAGGAGAAGATGCCATAAATGACTCAGTTGTCCAGATGGTCTCTGTTGCCTACTTCATCTTTGGGAATGACAGCTCCCTCTTTCAAGAGAAGAGCGTCACAGGCAAATCACCTCTCCATTTATAGACTGAAATGTTTGGGTCATCATGAAAGCAGCAACACTTGTATTGTTATGTGTGCTCTGAAAGAAATACACCTTGCAGCCTTTTTTATTCATATTATCATAACTTTGTGTTTGTACCACATGTAATGATGAAAGAGGTGTCCTCTCCTATGAGATGGAGGGAAAACAATTCATTGCCTTTCTTGTAGTGATACAATAACCTACATGTGACATGGGCGGCGGCGTTAGTCACGGGAGAAATCATCTTTTCAAGAGAAATATTAAAAGGTAGCTGAATTTGGAAAGGAAAAAAATTGCTCTAAAAATAGCATCAAATAAAAGTTGAAAGCAAGGCCAAAATAAGAAGGCGACAACTGCCAAACCCAGAGATGATTATTTCTGAGCCACAAACTCAAACATGCACATGAAGTACTGTATGCGGTAGACGGTATAGCAGCTCAGAGGGGCCCCGGGGTCATTACTGCAGAAGTTTGAGAAGTTGTATGATTCACTTATAGGAGCAGGAGGAAGGAAATGCTCCAGCTGATGGCTTTTTAGGAGTTTCATCACATCTCCCTCCTGCTGTCAATGATGTTTCAAAAATGGCTTGGGTTTGTTGTGACTGAGAAGTCATCAAAATGTGGATTTAAGAGAGCAGAGGAGATAAACTAGTTCCTCCTGGTGGAGTGGACATTGTCTGAGTGAGATCTACATGCAGAACGTTGGTTATAGAAGTCTATATTTGCTGCTCCCCATCGGCACAATTGCTTAAATGTAAAACCTATTTCATGGGTTACTTGATTACGTGTCTGTTTACATGCAGGGGTGCGTGTTCGTGGTGTGGGAGAGAGAAGATTATTCGCCTCCAGAGGCAGATGATGTTGGTAAAGAAGGGTTTCACCGAGGTTTTGCATGCTTGTACGCTGGCCTTCGAATTCAAGTTGTATATTCTGAGCGCGGGCCCTTCTGCTGTTTGCACTCACGGCTGTTTCTAGCTCTCAGCTTCAAATATTTCATGAATATTCTTGACTGCGCCCTCTTGAAATTGAGCCTGCTGGTGGTACTCCGCACCAGCAGAGTAGGAGGCCCCTCTTCTTGGCTCAGACTCGCTCTTCAGGTTGCATTAGCGGCGAGGAGGAGGGTCGGTCATGATGCTTCTGCTCACCGCCGCGAAAGAAATCATAAATCTGCAGTTCTTCAGTGTGAGTGAGACAGCCCTGTGTGATTAAACGTATCTATGTAGTGAGCCACGGAGATAAGCTGCGCCGCCCTCCTATACCTCATAGCCCAGGAATGATGGTAATGATCCAGGACACTGTAACCTGTGATAAATGCCTTCTGAGGCTTAGCTAATGAAGTTCCTTTGTGGGCTGCCGGGGTCAAACATTCACACAAGAAGCGCTCCCTTCTTGTTTTTTTTTAGTCTTCATTGGCAGTACATTAGTCCAGCTCCTAACAGGGACTGACTGTAACATTGTGGAGTAAACTCATTTAAAAAGGAAAGAAAGAAATGATGCTTCATTCTAAGGCCTGTACGATACGCCACCACTGCTTTCAACAGTGTCTTCTTTGTTTATCAGCTCATGACCCTTTGACCCTGACTGAACTACCCCTATATAACAGCAGTAAAATGTTAGATTTGCATCATTAAAGTATAAATCTGATGAGATAGGATTACTTTTCCTTTTGATGCTTTTAAGTACATGATAATACGTACGTAGGCCTACTTTTACTTGGAAAGGTTTCACGCCTTGGTATTGACACTTCTAGGTTTGTTGCACCACAGATGGAAAGTTTCCGCGTCAGACCACACGGTGCACACTGCTCTCTTATCTCCTCCGCGGGGGGAGGAGAGGAGAGGGGAGGGGGGTGCAGCCACACAATCGCCAGCCTTCTCCGCGGGCGAAGTTGGGAGCGATGGGAGGGGAGCGCGCAGTGCTGCAGACGGCGGAGCGGCTCGCGCTGAGCCGGGCATGACGAGATGCGGCTCGCGGAGCGATAATGAACGCCTTCAGTAAGTGCCGGGATGGATGAGGAAGGTCCACCACTGAGCCGTTGCGCCTCCTGGCACCGCGATGGTGTCACCTCTGTGCGCTTTCCCCTCTGCTATCCGGACAGGGGACACTGGCGGAGAAGTGACACACCGGCGTCGGAATTTGCACAATAACCAGCGTGAGGAGAGACGAGCGAGGGAGTAGAGGCGCCGTCATGGAGAAGCGGAGCAGAGGCAAGGAGGAAATGCCGACATGGAAGGAGGAGAAGCGCAAAGAGAAGAAGCCGAAGTCTGGGAAGCTCTTCCGAAGGAAGTCGTTGAAGTCCGTGGGGAGCTTTATGAACAGAATCATCCGAACTTTGGGCACTTTGACCCACTTTGGAGACGCTGACGCGCGGGACGCGGAGGACGACGACGGCGGGTTTCGGAACAGCGCACCTTGCACGCTCAGCGCCGGGTCGGGGATCCTCAAAGAGGACCTCCATGTGACCTGGGACCGCGTCGTGAAAGACACGTCCAGCTCGTCTTCCTCCCTGTGCGCCGGCAGAGACAAACTACTTTACCAATACGCGGACAAGATCCCGGGCGTGCTGGGGCTGAAGAACCACGGCAACACCTGCTTCATGAACGCCGTGGTGCAGTGTTTGAGCAACACCGACCTGCTCGCAGAGTACCTGGGCCTGGAGCGGTACAAGCTGGACCTGGCCGGACCCGGAGTCAACGGCGTGGTGAGGGGCGACGAGACGCGCCTCGCCAAGGGGGAAGTCACGGAGCAGTTGGCGTCGCTCGTCAGGGCTCTGTGGACTCTGGAGTACACCCCGCAGCTGTCTGTGGACTTCAAGGTACCCACATGTAACACAGCATCCAGACACACACTCTGCAGGTGGATGTGAGGGCCCTAAGTGGCACCGAGGGGGTCCAGGGATGGGAAGTATTGGTGTAGGGCAGCCTTAAATACACAATACTTGTGGTAAAGTGCAGAGTAAAGTTATCATTGTGTGATGTATCAACCTCCAGAAGAGCCTATAGTACAGTAAAGCAACCATAACATGTGCTTTGCCCTTTGACCTCTGGTTTCCCTGCTAGGTGATGGAACGGGGTCAGGAGGTGACCCTTCATCACGACACGGCTCACGCTGCTCACACTCAAACCCCAGCAGGCGACCGACGTGGTTCAGTTGGTCGTCTTGTCGCGGTTCCGTGCGGCGCCGACTCGTGTTTTATGTCCTCTGAGTGCATGGCGAGTGTTGCATTGTCTGTTTGTGATGCAAAGTACGCCGGGAAGAGATGGTTTACTTCAACACTTTCCACTTAAAGAGCCTCCCCTCCCTGAGGATGAGGGGCTGTGACAGAGTCCTATCAGGAGACCCTCAGGCTTTCCTGCTCTGCCAACGCTGGGGACGGGAGGGAGGGGGTTATATTTTATCTGCCTGCAGCTCTTTGCTCTGGATTTCTTTGAGCCATAGTTCAAGGCGAGAAGTAGATAATATGGAGCAGCGAACAAAAGAAACTCCACAATGGATCTATTCTTGGAAATGCTAATTACCCTGTAAGGAAAGTGTATGAGTATGGAATATCCTGACCCCTACTGGGTTTAGGTTCTTCATGTCTTCCCTCACACTTGGATATATTGTAATGAGCACCTGAGAATTTATTTATTTTTTGCATGTGAGATGCAGTCAATTTGAACATTCATTCTTTATTTTCTTTTTTTTTCTCTTCTTTTGATCTCCTATCTGTTGTGGTCTTTGACAGATTTAGATACGTACTGCCAATCATTCCACACTTTCATTTTCACTTTCATCATTAGATGTTTCCTGTTTGAAAGCACACACACACACACACACACACCACGCGGCTGTGGTTTGTGATCGTAGGAGGTCCAGAGTTCATGCAGCTTAGGCCTTCTGAAATTGCCTGTTGAGTAATACCGCAGCCGCCTGGAGGGAGGCATTATAAAATAATCAGATGGCTCCGAGGTTTGTGTCCGAGCGGCAAAATGAGCTCCTATTTGCACGAACTCCTACACGCCACTTGGAAACAGTCCTCCCGTTGACTTAAAAGCCTGAATTAATCGTTGTTGTTGTAAGTTGATTACCCGTCATGGCAGGCCTCTGAAAGCAGCCAGATACAAAGGACTACAGTCTTCACATCACATTCATGTTTAAAGGAGTCTCTCGTTTTTGACGATTATCCTTTCAACAGGATGAATAAAGCTGTCCATGCACACCTCTGTAAATGTGGAAACATCCTCTATGATCAAAGGTTCTTCCAAGTTAATGGATCAGCAGCGAACTCCTCGTCCCAGTCGGGAGATTAAAACCCCAAAACAACAACGATGGCCACTGTAGGACGAGCGAGGTGGACGGAGGGAGGCTGCTCTGAGCTTCCACCCTCACATGTGTCCGGGACGCAGCGGTTGAAGGGTTGCGTTGCGTCAACCTGTTAGCAGATGTGCACTTTTTGATCTGGACACTTCCTGCGTGTTTGCCGGCCCCCCGGCAGGACGGCCTGTTTGCACAGAGGGGCCTGGACGGGGACAAAGCCTGAAACTCACACAGTTACTCAACAGCCAGTCTATCGGTTTCCACAACACGAGAGGCCTGAGAAGGAAGGGAGTTTAGGGTCAGCAGGAATGTCCTCCTCCCACCGGCCGATATCGATGGGCCGGTTTAGGGAGCTAAATGTGTGTTGTGACGACAGTGGGCCTTGCTCACAGGTATGTGTCAATATTTGCCATCTCCATGTTGATTTTCAATGATTATGAGATGCTGGTTGCAGTGAGCTAACAGGAGATACAGCGGTGCAGTGATTCCTTCCTGGCCATGGAAAGATCGGCGAGTAGCTCAATTTGAAAAAATTAAATGAAATATTGATTTGATCCAAAAAAATAAACATGTTGAGTCAGGGAGAAGACTGGAAGCGAATAAATGGTGCATGTCGATGCTCATAAGCGAGTGATTAGGCTTCTCGTTAGCAAACATGTAGATAAGCAACCTGCACTTTTTCCCACAATGCAAGGCGTAGTGGGAAGGTTCCTTTAGAAATGTGATAGCTGGCGGATAAATAGTTACCCTGTTAAAAACGTAATGTACAGTAACTCTCAGCGTATTCTCAGCGTGAACGCAAAGAATACATTCTGATGTAACGCCATTGTATTCGCCAGAATTTAGATTAGTAACTAATTAAATGACATATTTATATTTTATTACCTTTGTTTGTAATTGAATTACATCACTTCTTTACAGGTGAAGAAAAGTTGAAGTTGTATAAAAGGGATGGAGGTGAACTAGCAGGAGTCTTACCAGTTAAAGCTAGCAAAACATAATGAAATGTGTTTAAATAGACGGTTCAAACACTTCAAAGATGTTTAACATTAGCTCGATGATGCAGAGGGAGGATGGAGTGTTTTCTTATTTTGCCTTTATCTTTTAGTGAGATGATTATACACATTACAAACTGGCCAGTGGCCATCATTTCACAGAGAGCAATACAAAAAAAAACACAGCATCTTCCAAAACCTCAATTATATCACCGAGACAATTGCCACCTTCAAAAGGCTGGATGTAATTACTGTTATTACTCCGCTGCTCAGCAGCTTGAGGTTAGTGCGTGTCCACGGTTCTCATGGTTAATAGCAGAGCCTTTCAGCTACGCAGCCCTGAAGGTTTCAACGGCATCAGTTTTAAAACGGAGTGCTACCTCAGTCTGATCCCTTGTAATGTCTATGACACAATACAAACTAGCATTAGTGTGAAACTTCATCCACAACATCTGGACAATACACATGTTTAAGGTTGTAAATATCAGACGGGAAGTGGAAATATTAGTGCATTTTAAATAAATGTTCATCAGTTCTCGATGTAATAACATTGTTGAACAGTAGCTCTATACTTAACCGTCTGCTACCAATTTACCTTAAAACAATATTTCAAGTCCCAGTTGATCATATTCAGCAGCTCTTCAACGACGGGGCCTCTGACTTCGGCATCAGACACGCTGCATCACGTTACGGTGTAATGGCTATAAGAGGCATATCACATATTAGTGGATGATGATTACAGTCTGCTGCTGCCTCGGCTACAGTCTTTCATCACTTCCTTTGCATCTCCCGGCTGCCAGCTGCAGTTATGCGGCTAATTCCTGTCTCATTGAGTCGGGTGTCATTCACGTCTGGAGTCACATTATGCTGTGTGCGAGCGAAAGCAGAAGCAGCAAGATGTTACACCTCCTTTTTATATCAAATGTCTCCTGAAATGTAGATTCTTGAAAAGAAAAGGAGGGCAATGAAGTAAGACCTTCATGAACAAGCATGTTTTTTGTGTGTCGTAGACGAATGCATTTTTGCCAAATCCATAATGTGAAATTCGGATTCTGGGGTTCCTCTGATCAGCGTTGTGTGGAGAGAAGGCACCGGAGCTGTCAAAACCAGTAAACAAGTAGCGCATTTTTGTGAGAGTTTTCTTTAGAAGGAATACCTGAGTAAGGCAATTTAATTTGGCTTCTGGAGGTAGCCACTACAGCTTTAATTCTAACAAGCTGTCACATTATGGAAGCCAATTAAAGCTCCACTGTTTTTATTTTCAGTGAAGAAAGCATTGGGACTCACTGGAGAGGATATATATATATATATATATGGTTTCTCTGTAAAGTGGCAGCATCATCGTGACTCAACTTCAGTACAGTTGCACTTCTGAAAGAATTTTCCTTTCTGATGAAACGCAGCTCATGTCACAACTATGGAGCTTTTAGAGAAACAACACTTTGGTGACGCTTGCTTTCCTCCTCTCCAGACTATAGTGTCCAAGTATGGATCACAGTTTCGTGGTAACTCCCAACACGACGCCCTAGAGTTCCTCCTGTGGCTGCTGGACCGCGTCCACGAAGACGTCAACCTGGCCGCCCACAACAACAACAACAAGACCAAAGTTGCCGCCAAGGTGAGACTCAAGCAGCAACGCTTCACATTGAATAATGAAAGTTCACACCGCATGATGAATCGATGCATAACTCACTATGATTAAATACATGAGTTAATGCATTATATATCATGAGCTCTTGTGTCTTAATACATATAGTGAACCCATTATATTTCACGTGATGACACATCATTTTATGAACTCACACTTCATTAACATGACATTAGAATATTTAACAGGTCAGTGTGCATTTGATTACTCCTTTTTACCCGCTGTTGCTGCATGAATCTTTCTAAATATCCGGAGATGTTTCCCCACTGGTCCATAGAACTCAATGTTCACGCTTGTGGTCAGCAAGTCTGACCTCGCTGATATGGATGTCCACAAGTCTTTTGATAATCCCCCGCAGCAGCAGCATCCCAGTTTCCTCCACAGAGGTCACCTTCAGGTCTGAGATCTGTTTCCAAGCCACTGAAACTACGGCAGTGTGGCAATCGAAGGTGTTCAACCCGTCTAATGCGGCGCCTGCGGCCCGGGAGAGTACACGTGTTTGGTTTTCTCCCAGCACGCCTCCTTCCTCGAGGTACCCCTGCAGGTGCAGTGCATCCTGGTACTCCTTGAATGGAACTTTGAACTGCTCCGCTGTGAGCCATTAACGCGAGATTTTCATGTATTATTAAATGCGTGTTTTTACTTTTTGAAATAATAATATGAGAAGCGCTACACTTGCTGTTGGTGAGTCATTGCAAATAAATCCACTCAAACTCGGTGCCCGTCGTTTCCTGAGGCACTAACTGCACTGATTTATTCTGTTGTTTCATCATTATGGGATCAGGGGATATCGAGATCAGGAAGCCTTACACTCCCGAGGCTGTACATTTGGATAATTTAAGATATAACTCCCCCTTTTCTATGATATTGTTATGACCGACAAGCAACCTTTTCTTGCACTGACTACTTGTATCAATTAAATGGAAGAAAAAGGCTGTTTGTTGCTGAAAGGAACAGGACGGCACAGTCAGCATATCATTATAAAGACAAGGTCATATAGAAAGTTTTGGCTAGTCTGTGGGAGAAATATCAGCTTGTTTTTCCTGACTTAAGGGTTGTATTTGCTGCTCTTTTCAACTGCAGTTCATATTCAATCCTTCCATTATTATGTGAGTGAATGAGGCAGAGACAAATGAAGTGATGGAGAGAGAGATATCTGTGTGTGACTGAGTATGGCCCAGAGGCTGTATGTAAACCACAGTTCAGCTTCATCCTCTGTGGCTGTCCAGCCCCACGTTTCCTATATTTCTGTTGTAGACTGTGAATAAGAAGTGGACATAGTCATTGTGTCAGAACAGATGGGTTTGCTTGCTCTGATTTTAACTTGTCAGAAGTAAAACTCCTGTTCCTGATTAGATGGAAGCCAACACGGTAAACGTGTTTGATATCCAGCAGCCAGTCACCGATCTGACCAGTACCAGCTGAAGAAAACAATGGAGCTAAATCCAAGCAGTGAACACAACAAGCTCCAGCAGAGTAGGATGGAGACGAGGCTGGATTGTGTTGGATTTATCTGAAACAGATGATCTGTATGTGGTGAAAAGGCCTGTAGTCCTGTATCCATGGCGACCTGATTGTCTACTTTGCAAGCGGCAGTATCTCGGTGGCAACATTCGTTGCTCAGCCCAAATGCCAGTTTTGGCCCGCCGCCTAGAGTTGACGATCCTAAATCTGCTGTGCACTTGGAAAAAGGCCTGTCGAACACATCCACGGAGTCAAAAAGCAATTGTCAAAATGAAAAAAGGTGATTGGCTCTTTGGAGACTTGAGCCTGGCGAGCAGCATTACTGTATGGATGGTAACGTTGGTATGATGGTCTGTCAGCTGGTTGTCCAGACTTAAATATCACAACAACTATCTGATAGATAGACATTTTATACAGATATTCATGGTCACCAGAGGATGACAGATTACCTTAACTTTAGTGATGACTTTTGCCATTTTTTTGCCATTATTTATGAAATGACTCACACTTTTGGTGAAACCATGGAGCCCAGAAAATGAGATCTAATGACTCTGCCTCTGACGTTAATCTGTTTGTGTGCTGCGTGTGATGCACAGCAGATGATGACTGGTACCTCCAACAACGACATTTGGGTTCTTTTTCCCGTAGAGAAGTGGAAAGAATTGTGAGGTTGACCAGTGGTTACGCTCATTGGCTGCAGTCTTGCAGAAAGCAAATCTCTCAATTAGTTGGTTCCAACCTTCTTTGTGGTCATAAACCTTATGGCAGTAAACAAAGGAAGGAGACAGCGTACACAGGCAGAGTATCTCTGTGGACATCTGACCAGCCATTAGTGCGTTGATGGAACAGATTGTATCTTTCTTAATTAGTCCGGGGAAGCTGTAGGTCTTTAGCTGCTGGAGGTTCAGCCTTCCACTGCGGTGTTATTGTACGCTCTATGAGCTGTGCCATTTTGTGGGACTGTGAAAACGTCCGACATGTTTAAGTGGGGATCATTTTAGAAGAATACGGCGCTGTGATAGAATATTCTGCATATGAATAAATATCCCTCGCAGTGAGAGAGAGGGAGTGAAGGGGAGAGCAGCACTATGGGCTCCGTCCAGAGCAGAAAATCTCCTGCGACAGTTGTCTCTTATGTTTGTCCAGGCCCTCTGCCATCAGCCAGTGTGGGCTCTTTGCAGACGCCGAGGTTGTCATGGATTTCGGTTTTTATCAGTGCGGAAACATGCGGCCAGATAGTCCTCTGCTCAGTATCACAATCACAGTCTGCTCCTTGTCTTATTCTCTGCTCCGTCACTCTGGTGGCACGTCCGTGCTGTATCTCTGGAATATTGTACACTAAAGCTGTGGTATGCAGTGTGCTGTCGGTTTGCCCCCCACAGAGGGGCTTTGTGGGGGGCATTGAGGGCAGCGCATGTCTGAATCGCACTCATTCAGCATCATTTTTCATCTGTGGTGTTTTGTTTGTTTGTTGGTTCACCTCCGTGTTCACGATGAAACCCTGCTGGCCGGCCGGCGGAGTCACCCGGGGTCATAGCCGGGCTGATGGGAGGCGTCTGCCCCGTTTATTTATCAGTCCTCGCACGCCTCTTCAGCTCTGCTCTCTGCTGCCAATGCAGGAGCTGCTGGGCCTTTTCGGGAACCCCCCCCCCCCCCAATTTTACTCGGCCCAGAGCCCTCTTCGGCTGGCGATGTAGTCCCAACCAGTTGGCTGAAGTATTATGTATTCGTGAAGGTGGCTGACAGGTCTTAGACACACACAGGCAGACATACACACAGTCTAACATTTACCGTTGACTCCCCATGGCTTTGACTTATGTGGCGTACATTCTCCCCCGGTTTGTTGATTGTTTATCGCTTAGGAAACACAGAGCAAGTGTGAGGCTCGCTCTCTCCCTCTCCCTCTCCCTCCCTCTCCCTCTCCCTCCCTCTCTCCCTCTCTCTCCCTCTCTCTCCCTCTCTCTCTCTCCCTGTTATATGAATGTGGCTCTTTGTAAGTCAGGAAGAAAGAGACACTTGTTGTGCAGGCCGAGTACAGAGAGAAGCAGAGGTGCGACTAAGCTCGCTGCAGTCGGTGGTGGACAGTGAGCAGCAGTGACAGCCGGAGAGACGGGGAAACGCAGCGAGACGTTACTTTTTTCATTCTCCGTGACAAACATCGCATCGTGACAAATACATGGTATTTGGAGTTTATTTAGCAGCTCCATGAACAAAATATAAAAAAAAACATGTTTCTATTTTAAATATTGATGTAATTTCCAGCGCCAACGTCATCGTTTACACCAAATAATCACAGCAGTCCTAAAATGCTTCTTGTCCCCAACATTAGCATGCACTGTTTGACTTGATTAGTGATTAAGTCCTGATCGCACTGAGACCCTTGGTTTGATTGGCACTTTGGGCAAAACAGCTGATCAGCCTGTGGAGCGAGGGTTCATCCAGGCGATCAGATGTGGATTAAAGCAGACGTGGAGCTCTTGCTGGTGCTCTGTTGTTGGATGAAGATAAATATGCCTTTGCCAAATATGCCATAAAAGGCGAAGGCACGACATACTGAAAAAAACATGTAGTTCATGGAAATTAAAAAACACTAATGGTCTGCATTTGTCGTTGTCCGTTCCATTGGTTGAGTCCTAAAGATCGCCTCCTGCTCGATTTGATTGGCTGACATTTAGGAGCGGTGCGTCTGTCGCTGAAAAGGTGAGAATATTTGTATACTTGTCGAAAAACAGAAAATCACAAGGCAGAAGAGCATGCTGGGCACGGTGTACCGCGACAGGTCCCCTTTGGCAGCTTGTTCTATTAAAGATGGTATTTTGGCATGGACCTCTGGATAGCTGTCAGATAACCACTGGGTGGGATAATCACGGTGTTACTTTAAAGCTAGCTCTCAGCGCTGGCCCTTCTTGACGTGGGTTGATAAGCCTGGTCCTCCTCCACATTAACAACACCACAATCACAATGTGACCCCTCCTCGTTTATCGGCCGTGCCCTTCCTCTGCCCGGAGATTTGATTTGTACCGTGTGGGTGGTTGTGTACTGGAATTAGACACACATCCAGACAGTGACCCAGACGCCGCACCGAGGTTTCAAACCTGCTTTCTTTTCCCTCGCATGCCCATGAATGCAACCCGCAGCCGAGCAGTGTGGTTGCCTCTGTGTGTGTGGTCAGTGCTGCTCCCCTCTCTTGTCAGGGCTGTTGTAATTCTTGTGTTTTCTGCTGTGTGTGTGTGTGTGTGTGTGTGTGTGTGTGTGTGTGTGTTTCCTCTCCACTCTGCCTTTGAATCTGTCCGCCCTGCCAAGCTGAAAAGGCTTCCTGTGGCTCAGAGGCGCCCAGCTGGAAAAGCAGCTTGGAGGGAAGGGTCCGATATGACCACTCTGTCTTTGAGGCCCTCCCTCACCTCCCGCCCAGGTCACCGTTGATTGGCTAAGAGCTTCAAGCAGCCAACGGATGCTAAGATAAGTTGTCCACGTGAAGATGGACGTCATGTGTTTCATCCCAAACTTGTCTCTCCGAGAGGCCCGGAGGTTGGACTCGATGACCTCGCTTCCTAAATCAAGGAGCTGGTTTGGGTGGCTGGGTGCACTCTGTGGTACAGACACAATTAAGCTGCAACTATCTAACTGTTGTGTTAAACCGCTGGTGATGCATCGTGTTGTCTGGAGCAGTCAGAGGACATTTCTATAAGCTCTCATGCTCTGCAGGAAACATGTTGTCATTAAGTTGCGGAGAGCTTTTGGAATAAAGGGAAACAAAATTATAATTTGCTTTGGATGTTGAGTTCAGAGAGGCTACGTGGGTGGAACTCCTTAATACGTTAAACATTTCGGCAGTTAAACGTTTAAATCAGCAGCGCACTAAGCTTTTTCAAAGTCATTGTTTGAACTCCCATAGATTTGTCTTTGCCCGAGGAGAAGAATGACGCCCTCCGTCTTGTTTTGCAGAGAAACAACAGGCCGATTTGTTATTGAATATAAAGAAATTCCCTCACGCACAAATTATTCCCGACCCTGCTGGGTCTGATTGGCAGTCGGCACCGAACCCAACAATTTAAGATTCAGATTCGCTGAGTGGAGGCTTTCCAGAGAGAGTGTGTCGATTCAATTGCCAGAAACCAGGCTGACTGGAGTGATTTAAACAGCTGTTGATAGAAATGATTTAAACAGGGAGGAGTGCCTTTCACGCCAAGTCCAGTTTTAATGTGTTATCTCGAGTTAAATTGAATCTGCCTGCGAAGATGAATGGATTTTTCAAAAAGCAATAATTATCAATCCAGCCTCACTAACAAATGCCAGATTAGAGAAAGAGCTTTAATGGATAGCAACAGCAAAGTTTGTATTTCCACAGTAATATGCTTTAATGCTGCATATGAGCGTAGTTATTGCTGTTTGTAACGGCTGTTAAAACTCTGCCTCGATGACAGATTCCAGAGGCTCCTGCGTGTCTGTTGATTGATGTGCGTAGTGTTTTTATCCTCGTCTGTGTCGCCGCCGAAGCGGGAGGGTAATAATAACCCTCATCAGCTCAGGAGGCCGACCCGCCTTCATTAGAATGAATTTCCCCCGCAGATTCTCCTGCTGCTCTCTTAAAGGTGGACGCATCTCGTTGAGAGAAGTCATTCAGTAACGTGTGCCGTCGCTACATTAGTTTTCAGTGACATTTCTCCCAAGTTGGTCTTTTATTTTGTAACAACACAGTTAGAACAGGGTTTTGTGCAGAAATGCAGTCGAGAGGGAGTTCTTGAAGCTGCCTCAGGATTGGATGGACCCAATATTTTCTTTATCTTCCTTGCCAAACGATTTTTATTTTTATCTGATGCCATATATATATATAAAAAAAAACGGACAAGCTTTTAGGCCACAAGAATAGAGCCTCCCTCCTGACCAGCTCTTTGCTTCCTCCTGTCTCTGGTCATCACGTCTGCCTGATCCATCACAGTCCTCCCTCCCTCCGTCTCTTTCATTTCTCTGGTTGAAATTCATCTCGAGGCCCGTGCGTCATTAGCTCCTTGCTCCCAGGCGAGCAGAGACCAAAGTTCCCTCCTTTCATTTCTCACCTTCAGAGAGTGGGATCCGGCGAGCAGCCGTTGTGACAGGCCGGACGTGATGAACAGGACGCCGGAGCTGCCGGTATGGAACCGCCATAATCATGCTGGACTCGCACTTCAGTCTCACACTTTGTGAAATCATCGGGGAAATTTACAAGACATGTGCTGTTGAGATGGTATCGATCAGCCATGTCTTTTTAAATACGTTTTTAGTTGTTTGGGTTCACGTTTGTGTGTGTGTGTGTGTGTGTGTGTGTGTGTGTGTGTGTGTGTGTGTGTGTGTGTGTGTGTGTGTGTGTGTGTGTGTGTGTGTGTGTGTGTTATGCAAGTAGTTTTAGACAGATTTAGCAGCTTGGAAACATTCCAAGGACGATCTCAAAGTCATTCAAAAGAGGCCTCGAGTGCTCGACAACTCACCTTTGCGCTGTAAACAAACATTCTGACACTATTGATCAGTTTGGGGGATTTCATGCAGGTGTTTGTACGTCGGTGCATGGAGGTCAGAGCCCAGGACAGGATCCACGGAGCCAGCAGGGATCACCATGACGGCAAAGTCAAAGTTGTACTTTTCCTGTGGTGGAAGCATCTGACAGCATTGTTGATGCATTATTGATACATATGTATTCCCACCGCTCTCAGCAGGGCTCATATCTATAACCTGCGTGACATCACTGGCAGCTGCAGTATCGACAGGTGGACCAAACTGCTGCGGGGCCAGTCTGCCCTTCTTCCTGTGCTGTCCGTCCGTCATTCAGTTACTGACCCGAGGTCAGTTTGAGTGCATGCACCGGTGTCTGGGCACTTTGCACGTCCATGCAAATGCACCCGGCGGGGAGTAATGGGCCGGAGGGTCAGAGAGAGAAAAGCTTCCACCGTCGCCGGTATCATTGGGACTATTTATAGAGAGGTGGAGCACACGGCAGGAGGCAGTGTTGAAGGAGATTGTCCATTATTTATCAACGCTGTGTGTGTCAGCTGTGTGTACTACTTTGACTTACTCAATAACGCGCTCCATCCTCCCGCTCCATCCCCATCCGTCTATATCACCACACACACGGCGTGCCGGTACACCTGCCCCGCATCCCGCCGCTCCGCGTCTCTCTGCTGCCATCACCACGGGGTTAAGGTGCCGCTGGCCCGTGTTCTCAATCACTCCGCTATAGTGCTTTCTTCAGCAGCAGCACATGTCCATCCCTGTGTGTTTCCACGGCTTGTTTCAATTATTCACATCAGGGCCATTACTGGGAACACTCGTCCCCCCCTCCCCATTTACCATTTATCTCCCGCACCAACCCCCCGGAAAAAACCCCATCAGGGTGAGACGGGTGGTCTGTGAGGACGGTGACGGTTCACTCACAGCAACATTTTTGGGGTGAATAATTGAGAGCCTCCCCGATGAGCGGACCGCTAATCTGTGTAAATTCAGGCTTTGATGCCAACGTACAGATGACCAGCCGTCAGCAGCGTTGGGTTTCACAGAGACGCCGTGGTGGTGGAGCTGCTCATCTGTGTTTGCATCCTCACTTCTGAAATGGATCATGAATAAACACGGTGCTGTTTCCATGGCTGCCAAATGTCTTCTTTTTTCCCCAACATTGATCTGTTGGAAAACCCTCTGATCAAAATACAAAGGAAGGAGTGATTTCATGACACAAGCATTTTACCACTCTTATTTTAGTCACTCATTTTCATGTTCATTTTGATATTGACTCGTTATATTTTAGGGAGGAAAGCATCTTTATTTCTCAATATAAAAACTATCTGGAAACATTAATTCTCCAGACAGTATATTTCACAATATCTCAGTTTGAATGTTGAAGTATTTAACATGTGTATATGTTTTAAGTTACATTCATAAACACGTTATAATGTAACCTATAATTAATTTTGATATGGAAATGGCATTAAAACTGGAATTTTCATTTTAATTCAATTAAATTAAAGGATTTATAGATGAGGCCAAATTGTCATTTTAAAAAAAGTAGTCCCCATTTAACAAAGTTTGGGAAACACGATGCTTTTCAGGCAGCTGTCTGATTTCCAGCAGCTATTGCCATCGTGTCTAGCTCCCTCCATCACTCTCCCTTTTAAGTCAGCGTAAAAATCCCAGGAAGTGAACTCTGGCCTCCTGCTGACGGTGCTGAGCCAGCGGCCAGCCTCCAGCCCACCACTCAGTCGCACGCTGTATCTTTGTCATTTATCTAAATCCCAGAAATCAATTACAGCAGGCAAAGGTGCCAGGGTGAGGGATTTGAGTTTTAATTTTCTCCTTGCTCCCCGGGCCCTGGCACACAGCCCTCTCCTGGCACCGAGGCTTATGGATTAAGCAGAGGTAGACAATTCTCTGGCTTTACATATCTTGGATATTAGCACTTGCACATTTTATGTGTTTCTATTTCTCCATGTTACCTTTTCAGATACGAGTCGCTGCGGTTCGACCGTTAAATAATGCAGATCTGTTTCGTTTTGGGAACATTTCTCTGCTCAGCCGTTAACTTCAGCCCTGAGTTAAAAACTTCATCCATGAATTTAAAGTTCCAAACTTGAATTATGAAGATAACTTCGTGCAGCTTCACACCAGATGGATCCAGTAAGATTGTGTTCAGATCCACCCGTCACTTCCTTCACTGGTTTCAAAAAATTCAAGATGCCGTCGTTCACAATGGGGGACGTCACCATGACTACCACCACCACTTCTTACATACAGTCTATGACAAAACGTTGAAGCTCTCCATTGTCCAGCCAGTTTGAGAGTTGACCTCTCATCCAGGAAGCATCGCTTGTTCTTGTTCACCAGCAGCAGGACGACTGAGCTCCATAAGTGCAGTACAGTGACCGAGATTAATGACGCTAAAGTGTTCGATGAGAAGCTGTTTAATTCATGACTCTGTGGAATGCTGCTTGTAGCCCACTCTTCCCACGGTTAACGTTTAAAACCCAATGCCATTCATTTTCCTCTCTGTCTGCGTTTTGCTGCTCCTGGTTTTTGGTTTCATGTGTCATTTTGCAGTCTGCAACACACACACACACACACACACACACACACACACACACACACACACACACACACACACTTCTCCCTCATCCAAAACTGGACCAAATGCCACCCTTTCCATTAAACTACGCCTGAAGGGAAGTAACCGTGACACAAACAGAAGAACCACTTTTAGCTCCCAAAGTGTTTTGGTGAATACAACAGACCAAACTACAGCTACTCCTCCAGGACACACCCTCCAGTAGCCCCCATGTTTGCCGGAGGAGGTAGCAACACAGGCTGATTTACTCCCAACTCCTCAAACGGCCTCCACTTATCATAAACTGGCTCAAAGTATGTGATAATGAGGGAAGAGGAGCCAAGTTAAAGTGCCAATAAATATCTTTTATTTGGAAGTTAACCTTTTTAATTTCATAGTAACTAATGCACAAGAAATATTCAAACAATAACAAGTCATATTGATGGCGTAGGAAATAGTATGAGGTGTGGAGGTCAGCTGGTTCAGTCCTGTAGGGGAACAGGATTGGGTGGCAGGCACAGAAGGAGAATGCTGGTGTGTAAATGTGAAAAATGAAATGTTACACTCTGTGCTTTTCCCATTTTCTTCTCTCTTGTGGTAGCCGTCTACCGGTCAGACCCGACTCTAAAAATAGCTTCTCAGATCTGTTGCCCGCCTGTTTAGTTGCATGTTTTATCGCTTTGAAAGTATTTTTTCCCATTTCAAAGATAGCGTCTTAATTTCTAGCAGACCGGCCTCTTGACACGGACGCCTGTTCTGTCGGGGGTCACTTAACAACTCGTGGAACAAAGTCTCCCACCGGCAGCGGTCGCAGATAGTTTAGGTGGCTGAGTGAGGCCTTATCAGACGGCATCCTGCCCCACTTTCTCTAAACGTCCCCATCTTCAACCGCTGCTGTCCACACACAGCTGACACCTCGCAGTCTCTTGGCACGGCGGAGCCGGGCTTTCTGAGAAGTGATAAGACCGACGGCGTCTGCACTCGCCGGCCTCAGTGTTGCTTTGTTATCTGTACGTGGAGATAGCAAAGGAATCCATTACCAAGTATGTGGAGGGGGAAAAAGGGCAGTGAGATGCAGAGCCTGATGCATTAGATTAAAAAAAGTAAAGGTGCAACCTCTGAACCTCTCTGAGTTCATTTCTAACACCATGCATGAGCCAGCAAGAAGAAGACAAGAATCTAAGTGACAGGAAAAACCCTAAAGTCCGTGCAAAGAGTGAGGAGGCTTTGTCGCTGGACTCGCCTGGTGAAGCACGGTGCAGCAGGAAGGTCGGGTTTCAGTCTTTGCGAAGCTCAAATGCTCCTCGAAGAATGGACTCAGGATTTGAACGCGGTCTCACGCTGATTTCTCAGAGGCACACTCACGCCCTCCTCGCCCCGCTCGCCTTTAGAAAGTCCGCTTTGTGTGCCGAGGTCACGGTCGGGCTGGCGGCCTGGGAACAGGGAGCTAGACAACCAGAGGAATAGTAAACAGAGGGCGTCAACAGAGACAGATTGGAGAGTGCGTTAGTGTAAAGGCACAGCTGAGATGATACGATGACTTAATGCACTCTCAAGTACCCGACTTCTACACCGGGCTATTGTGGGGTCGATAGCGTGCGAGCGGAGAAATGCTAACAAGGTGCTTGTATGCCGGGCGATGGCCTTTTAAGACGAACCACTTGGTGACTGAAAGTCACGGCTGGTGAGGTGTGAAATGGAGTGGATGCTGGACAGAGATGTGCTAGCTGGGACATTATCATCGCTTACTCACTTTTAGATTTGAATCCTCTGCAGGAAAAATAGAGCCTGATTTAAAAATTACAATGCAAGTAAGTCAGACTCACATAATGTATGTTTTATTTAGGCTTTCTGATTTCTGTAGTTAAGATTGTTTGATTGGTTTTCACTCAGAAATATGTGTCCTATATGTGATTCAATAAAAAAATAATTGTTTCTCAACAAAATATCAGGTAAATTGATCCCAGTATGATTAATTATCAGTAATTATTGTGATCTGAAATGTTCTGTTGTCATGTCTACTCTCACCTGAAGCGACTGTGGAAACTAACATAGGAAAGTAGCTTGACTCCGCCTACCAGCACCTCAAAAGTTCACAAATTAATATTTTTTTTCCTGAAAATATTCCTTTAATAAGTGTATTGAGTAACTATTTAACAACAATATACACATTCCTGTCCATTCTACAATTGTTAACATTTGTGCATTATTACAACCAAGTGTTACAAATATTATCATGTGAAGAGTGAGTTAGCTTTATGTCATTAACTCACAGCGGTGATTGTGGGACCCCCCCCCCACTCATTTGCTTTGTGACCTTGCCTTTCCGTGATCAGTCTGTGTTAGTTTTTTCCCTTTCATCTTCATCCAAGGCCAGCTCCCTCTCTGTTGTGGGTGAGTAGATGAAAGCGTACAGACAGGGGGCCTCCCCGGGGGGTTCTGTTTAGGTCAGTGCTTTCCAACACTTTTGAATCTCACTTTATTGCCAAGGAAAAGCAGGAATGTGGGCTGCATGCTGCAACAGCCTCTGTGAGATTTCCAAATGTATTGTTTCGCCGCCACAAAATCCAAGTCTCCTCTCGCAGTGAGACGACCTGGGCAGCAGCTAACATGACGGATGTCTGAGGATCCCAGCGTGTGACGGCGTTGTGTTTACCTCCTCTGTGCTGCAGGGCCCCGCTGGAGCCGAGGAGGAGCCGTCCCCGGAGCCGTCCCAGCAGCCCAGAGTCCAGCACAGCTTTGTCCAGGAGCATTTCCAGGCCCAGTACAAGTGAGTGTCCTCTCTTAACATACCACACACACACCTGCCAGAAATACCATCACAAACACGTCCACAGCAGATTAAAAGGCCTCCGAGGGGAGCAGGTAGACGATGCAGTGATCTCCTGGGTCGGTTTCCTGGATGCTTCCATATCAGAATGTAGATCTACATCAGTCTCTTCTCTGCTCTGACATTATTGGATTTGGAGAAGTTTACACTGCAGTGGCCTCAGCCAAAGTCTTTATCAGAGATATGGTAACCAAACACATTTGATAGTCATCATCATCCTAAAAAGCCTTTCTTTTAAAACATGCCGTTTAAAAATGCAAGCAATGAGGCACCCAATCGTCCAGGTATGAGCTAAGTGTCTCAACAAGGTCACGTCAGAGTGAAATAACATCCCTCCTGATGATAACGCGCTGCACAGCGCTGCTGCTCTGGTCATTGGTTATTGAAATGTCTGCGATGTGGAGGACATTTTATTTGGGACATTGAGCACAACGTCATGTATGTAGTAGCCATTAAAAACCCACTAGCTTTCTCATTTTAAACGTCTTAATTAGCTGGATAGCTGCAGCTTATTGTCATCTCTGTTTCTGAAATCATTAAAAATGTGTTTTAAGGGCATCATTGTAACCTGCATGTATGAGACAGGTGTCGCAGCAGTGACTGAGGGGTCAATTCTCCAATCTAACACCTGAAGCCCCCCCCCACCCCCCCGCTGCTGCACAGACTGTTACCGCTTGTTTATATAAAGTTTATTAATGTTGAACGTGTCACATGTCTAAATATACGCCCACCGAGTGTGAACTAGATTGGATGACGGTTCTCCAGGTATGTGAAGGACACACAAATACAGAGAGATTCCCGGCTCTGTAGTTAGATGTTTAACTTCAAAGCCTGAATGAAATAATGTATTCGTTGCAGTGATTAAACAGAAGAGCTTCTTGTGTCCCAAATACACAAACAACAAAAGGATGTTTTAGTTCTGCTTCTATACCGTAAAAGATTTGGTTTCAGTCTCAGAGTTTACGATGCAGAGTTCGACATGTAAAATATGGCAGCTTGATTCATTGGGAAGCTATAAACACAGGATGTGGAAGTCCGATCAGGAGTAGGGCGTCCAAAGTTTTGCCTGAATTGATCGGTAAGGTCATACAACACAATCCGACGGAGTATTTAAGGCCCGACACCTACACATCTGATGCCTCTCCTGTAATCACACGGAGAGAGTGAGAGAAAGAGGACACCTTCGACTCTCTTCTTCTCCGTGACTTTCCGAAAATAGAACGTGCTGACGGTGCGTGTTGATGTCGTCTGTACTCTTATCTACGTGGAAATCAACAACCAACGTATCATTATATGTCTTATGACTTCTGTTTGCCACTGTAAGGAGGTGGCCTAAAGGTCAGACCGAAGGTCACAGCCCAAATAGTTAAAATCAGTCCTGAGTTTACAAACTCAGGACTGATTTTTTTTTCAGACTTTTTCAAAAAGCTTGTCCTTTGTTTTCCAAAATGTATGTTTTAACCCCTTCAACGATTCTCAATTTGATTTAATTTCTGTTGCTGAATTCAAACCACATTGAAACAAATGGTTACCTAAAAACATAATGTCAAATTGATGAAATCAGTAATAAAATGTATTTTCCTTGAAGGAGAAATGGGTCTGGGCTCTTATGGGTTAATAAGTGGTTACCGTTGATGACTGTGGTGACGCACAGCAAAGCCCCAAAAAACAGGCTTCTCACCACACTGTATAATCAGCATTTCTAATGCAGCTGGATGTCCTCATGCCGCCCATCAATCAGCCATCCTGGGGAGGAAGAGGCATCACATGTACATCTGTCAGCTGTGGAAGAGGAGCGTCACTCAGATGACTCATATCTGCCAAATTCAAGTTTCTGTCCAAGAAAACATGAGCAGATTTCTTCTTCATAGTCATGTCAAAAAGACATTTAGTCTGCAGTTAATAACTCAGGGACTGCAGTCAGATTCAAATGTAGAGGCTAAAAGAAAAGTTTATATGTGCCGATCAGCGGTATCTTCTGTATCCCGCAGGATCTTTTGTGTTGATTTGCATCAGGGAGAGGAGGCGGGGCTTCCCTCCATGTAGACACCAATAATGTTTCATCAATCACAGCAGAAATAACCACTATTTCTATTGGAATACTTCAACCCACACAAATGTGAAACTGTGCTTCACGTCGGGTTTAGATCCACCAGAATCTGATCCATGTTTGATGAATCCATTATATTTTAAATAGTCCCTCCAGACAGAAGCGCTAATATCTTGATACCATCGATTCCTCTGAAGATCGGCACCACTGAGCGACTTCCAGTATTACATTTGTCAGAGTGCATCTCTTAATTGCCACCCTCACTGTGAAATGTCTCAGCTGTGACACCTTAGGGTGTGTCTAGACAGGAAGCAGCAGTCTTGGCAGCCTGGCAGGCAGAATGTGTTCCTCTCACCCACTCAAACACTGTGCTGGCCAGGGAGAGGGAGTGGGCTGCAGCAGAGGGGATATATACACGACTGGGCCGGCCAAGCACAAACTTTGAACAAATACAGTAAGTGTAGAGTCTCGGTCTATTTTAACAATGTGAGAAAAGCACGCATCACACGGCTGAGAGGCTTTAAACGGGGATGAATGCTTTGCGGATGCTGGAACTGGACCTCGAACAAATACTCCCTGACTCCAGTCTCTGGTTCCCTCGGAGTCCCGAGGCCTCGGCAACACTTCACAACGCAGCGTCGGATGTGATGCAGCATCTCGAGTTGACAGACCGGAGAATTATCCTTGTAATAGCACAGTTTGTCACCATGCAATCATCACGGCCATTATACGCGTTCAAACAAGTTAGATGTTAAGTTATGGTTTCTGTCGTCAGACGCCGGAGCGCATCACAATCAGAGCTGTCGTCTCTGCTGTAGAATAACACACAGCTCTCACCTCTGCTTCACAAATATATTGCTCTCTGCCCTCGCTGATCTTAAATTAGATGAAAGAGCGGGGACGTCTCTCTGTCGGGCAGCGTTCGTTGCAGTGACGGCGAGTGACGGGCGGGCGGCGCTTCACATCACAAACACGGTGCGGTTTCAGTCGACTCGATGCCACTCATCTCTCAGTGACCTCATATGACGATAGGAATAATGTCTCACGGTTATCCTAAATATCCTAAATAGCCAAAATAATTGTGATTCACAGCATTTCTAATTATTAAAATATAGTTAAAACTCTTAAAATGACAGTAAAACACACTGGCATCACTTTACATTTACAAGAAGGAAGTATTTTTATTGTGTCACAGATGAGACTTTTTAAGTCTAAAGAACAAAATGATCTTATATAAGATGGTCATAAATCATAAGCTCTCCCTGAATCAATAAAGATGAAATTAAAAAAATGATTTTTTTTTAAAAGATTTTTTCAAGCATAGATGCCCTTTATCAGCAGTGGACAGATAGGAAACACAGGAGAGAGACGGGGGTTGTGACATGCAGCAAAGGACCTCCAGCCGGGATTCGAACCGGGGTCGGCTGCGTATGCGTACGTGTGTACATGCAGCGCTCTAACCACTCTACCACCTGCACGCCAAAAAAATGTTTTTATGTATTTTTGTATCCTGCATTTTTTAAAACAGGCTCTTTATTTCTTGTTACTTGGTAACCATGATAACAAGCTGAACAGCTTTTTTCAAATCACCAGTGACGATATTTACGATTATCCCAATAATTAAAAATTCACCACGATCAACTTATTGTGATAAAATCCATATATCGTCCCATCCAGACCTGGTTGATCTGTTATGATTTCAACGATCGGGTAACTGATGATGGGTCTATTTATGATGCGTGTTTTGTCATTTCAATCAGTGAATGAGGCACAAATTGAGGTTTACAGAGGATAGCAGCCATGTCTTGTTTTTATTGCCTCTCTCCTGCACCACATTCAGTGAGATAAAGATACCTGCGTTACATGGGAACGTCCAAAGCTCCAGCACGGAGCTCAGATTCTCTTCAGCATGGCTGCATCCCAGACGGGTGATACATACCTCCCAACCTCTGCACGCTTCCTCCATTAGAGCATCACCAGAATATCACCTCTTCCCTTCGCTCCTCTTTTTAAGTGTTTCCGAGCGGTGCGGGCCACATCTATGTTTTAGTGGAGGTCGAGTGTGATTTGTATGCATGGAGTGCAGTTGCCCTCACTGTTTCCTTGCGAGAACAAGACATCCGTAGGGCAGCCATTCTGCTCTGCCAAGAGGGAGAGATATCCACTAAGAGCCAGTGTCAGCTGGGCTTGCTTGAACAGAGCTTTATTCACTCCCCCGTCTCCTCCCCCGTTGGGTCTGTCAGGTGCCTCCCTATAAGGAAAACACGTTTGAACAGTTCATCTATGGCTTAATTTCCCACGGCGGGGCGTCGTGTGAAGGTCGGACAGAATCAACGCACGTCAGCTCGGGGCGTTCGAGGATAAGAAGGATGTTTACACATGCTTTATGGCACCGAATGAGAATTTGTGTCAATTAATTTTCTTGGTTTAATCAAAGTGTATGTTCATCGAGCTGAAGAAAACATGAATTTTCTTCGTGTGTGAGATTTAAGTCTCCCGGAGGACTCGGGCTCTATGTGCTTTATTGCTGCTGGGTCGTGCTTCACGCAAGTCTATTTTCAATTTATGTGCAGCGAGGTGTTTTTCTATACAGCCACAGTTGCAGCGGTGAATCAAACCTGCCATTAATGAAGTTATTTCACAGCATGGAGTTGCAGATTTATATCCATCATGCCGATAATAAAAGAAATGAAATCAAAAAGTAATCCCAGGTAATGACGTTAGCACCGTAGCCCATAATTATGGCACGGAAATTAAACAAAATACGCCCTTACATCTGTTTATCACGGATGTTTAGTTAAGAATATTGTATTAAAATCAATTGAGGGCCGGAGATTTCAGTGCTTCATGACTTTTCTGCTTTTATTAGGCGTAACATTTCATCTTCTCTTGGGAATATGTTTCACCTTGTCGAAGGAGACGGGCGGCACTCAGACCTGTTCATCAATCTGCGTTTACTTCAGCAACACCCGTGCTGAATCAAAAACAGCCCAACGTTTCCACACGTGTCACCACTTTTTAGACATTTTCAAACATAACAAATGTGTTTGACCTGCACCCTTTCAGCAGCAGCATCCGTCACACAGACTCCTCACAGTGTTACCGGAGACCTGCAGAGTACATTTATAAGAGCGACGCCACAATCTTTCCTCTGTTTGGATATCAGTGCTTTTCATTTAAATGTCACTTTGTGCACAAAGTATTTACCATCTCCAAACACTGATAATCCTAATCCAGGAGGCATCTCTTCAAAAGTCACTTAATTGTGTATTTACAGAAAGTCTTATCCAGGAAATCCTGCGCGGATTAACTCTAAACACTGGACAAAAGATTTGATTTAGTTGCGGGACAGTTTGCAAAATCTCTTCCAGCAATCAGCCCGTTGACTTTAAGCGGGTTCTCTGACTCATTGTTCAGGCAATTAGAGACCTGGAAGAAGTTCCTCCTGTGAAAGCGAGTGGGATTCATTGAGGGAAGTCTAATTATGAACAAAGGGACTGAATGGAAAAGGATTGTTACAGGAAATCACTGCTGTAGACATTTGGACATTTTGTGGTGCATTCAGATACAGAGGGAGAAATGCCTTCTCTTAGCAAAGCGCCCGTCTTTTATCTGCTCGGGATCCTGTAACGGCATAACATGAGCTTTAGCAGCGCTGGTGAGAGTGATGCAACAAGATGGAAACCACTTCTGCTGGTCCCCCTTTATAGCCCGGGGGCTTCATCTACTCCTCAGCACCCCCCCCCACCCCCACCACCACCACCACCAAACAACTCGTCTCTCTTAATTCTCACCAGTTACATCACTCATCTCTTCCGTTCTCACAATCAGATGTTCGTTTTCACTGCGTTGATCGCTTGTGGAACAAGATTACGCCGCTTCTTTCCCACCAGACTTAATCATGTTGGTTTGGATATAATTGTTTTTTTAAGACTAATGTAACCGTGTGCTTCCTTCCCCTCAGATCGTCACTGACATGCCCCCACTGTATGAAACAGAGCAACACCTTTGACCCGTTCCTCTGCATCTCACTCCCCATTCCTCTTCGCCAGACCAGGTGAGCACTGCTGTGTTTAATCAGACATCATGCTTCTTCTCAGGTGGACGGTATAAACCGGTTTATCTCTTTTCTGCAATAGTTTGACCCTTGTCTCCAATACAATACTAACATACAGTATTGTGTCAGTGTTTCCTGTGCTGCCTGACTTTTATCATTACTGCTCTCATACCTGAATGTTAACGCTTAGCTTAGCTTAGCTTAGCACAAAGAATGGAAACGGGGGGGAAAGCTAGCCTGACACATAAAACCCTGTAAAACTGTGTGTGAATTTTGTATGAAACGAACCAGCAGCAGTCTCATCGAACTGTCTGCGAGAAGGAAAGAAATGTGGAACTATTTCTTTACACTTGAGGCATTTCAAAAAGGGATTACAGTCTGGACAACACCCAGCTTTGTTCATGCACTACATAGAGTGAGGACACAAGTAATTGTGAAGCTGCAGGGTTGCTATCAAAGAGGAAAAGCTGCTGGAAACCGCTCTCAGCATTGAGGAACAATGTCTAATTCAACCTCCAACGGGGGGCAGCCATTTTCAAGGAGGGACTCACTTTAAATTTCAATGTAATTGAAATTGAAATTGAAAAACAAAAAAATGGGAAAAAACGAGATAAATAAATTAAAATAAATATTATATAATATAGAAACATGTAATGCCACAGCCTGGCCCCGCTAAAAAGGAAAGGGGTGTGCTAGATTTATATCACATGACAAAACAAAAGCATCATTGCAAAACGGAATGCGGTAAAATAATAGTTTTATTTCATCATCGTTGATCGAGCAGCCCTGCTCTACTGTACATTAAACATAAGCTTATGAGAGTCGTATTAAACTCATTCTTGGAGAGAAAGTGAATGCCATCTACTGTATGACCACCAATCTAAACATAATCATTCCTAGTCTGAAATATACCTTTAAATCCGGCAGCTCTGTGTTAAGCTCAACTCTTTATGCGGCTGACACGTAGAGGTGTGTTGATCGCTACTTTATTATTTCCTTCCTTTTAGCTTTTAGACTTTTGAAATGGGCCACACAAGTTCAGCCAGCATCCCTTCTAATTTGGGAAATAGTTTTTAAGAGCTTTGTTCTGACAGCGAGCCGAGTGGAGAGTATTTAGTGAGCATGCTTTCTTTCTACTGTGTGGCAGACTGGGTGAGAGGAAACTCTTCTGAAGGATGAACAGAGGAGGGAACAGATGGATTGTCCTCTGAAAATATATTTTCTAAGTGTATTTCTCTGTGTGAAGAGTTCTTCTATTCAAATACTGGGTTATGTGATGTTGGATAGTTAACGTAAACAGCCCTTCATTAAATTTGTAACATGTTAGTAATTAGAGCCCGACCGATAAAGGATTTTGAAGGCAAAGACCGATACAAATGTTTGTTGATTTAAAAATCTGATATTCCGATATATCGGCCGATATTTTTTTATTTCAGAAACGCGTAACAAAACATCAACAGATTTCCCTAACATTAGTTATTTGTAGTTATTTATGAGTCTTCACTAAAATAATATGATAATGCAGTTTAAAAATAAACTTGTTTATTTTATTGTCACAACGGAACAGAGGAACATCAAAATATATTAAAGTTCTGATAGATAAAATGTATAAAAATACAAACTTAAAATATAAGACTTTGAACAAAAACACAATAACAACAACAACACAAAGTTACCATTATTAAAAGACTTGGTAAGCTTCATAAATATAACTTCAAACAAGACTGGAGACAAATTCTGTTAAGTTCTATGAAGGTGTTTCATCCGTTTTTATTTTATTTTTAAAATATTCATTTATCGGCCATTATAAATGCCGATACCAATAGTTTGGAAAATGCCCAATATCGGCCAATAATATCGGCCCGCCGATATATCGGTCGGGCTCTATTAGTAATAGCTGTGAATATTTATTAGATCATCATATTTATAGGCAGTATTTGCATTTTTACTGAATGTTGTATCAGGGGAGCAAAAATGAACAAAACAGGGCGATAAGTCAGGGAAATTGCAATCATAGTCTCATCCAGTGTTTTGTTTTGTCCATGCTGCTGTGAAAAATATAATTGGCATCAATTCTGGATACGTTCTTGAGCCAAGGTTTGATATATGCAGCCAAATACAGTACAGGTGTACTTCAGTTTCTTTTATGTATTAGAATTATACATTAGATGTGTTTGAAGAATGCAATAAAGCAGGGTGTGCTTTAGGGGCGGGGCTACCTTGTGATTTTTTTTGTATTTATTTATTTATTTGGCTACCTTGTGATTTTTTTGTATTTATTTATTTATTTGGCTACCTCGGATTGGCAGGTTGCTACCAATGCGGTTAGCATTGGCTGCAAAAATCAGATCAACGTAGTCATCGTGTTTGCTCTTTAGTTCAGGTTGTGAGCAGCTCAAAGAACCGAACCGGTTTGGAGTTTGAACTGCAGGGAGGGACGTGACGGACCTTCGTAGACCTTGATTGTACGTCAGTCCCCTGTCCTGCGGCTGGGTGTCCTCTGTGTTCACCAGAGATAAAAACATCCTCCGCTATCACTCTGTGTCCTCATCACTCAGAGAGCCTCATTATACGATGATCAGGAACACCAAACGACTTTGGTCAACTTTTCTAATCCATGGAAGTTTCCGTTTTTTAAATTTTTTTATCTTTCACAAGCAATGGCTTGCCGTTTGTGCACATGTGCAAATTTGATTCTTATTTAATTTTTTACCTCTCTGCCGCGAGTCTCAAGGCCACAGCCTTCCATGGGTGCCTGATACGGTTCCCCTGCATCTCCTCGGTGTCCTTCTATTCAAAGAAGCCATTATGTGCCGGCACCCCGCTCATGTCAGCGCTGCCTTGAGAGGTCAGAGCCACGCGCTCCCTGTTTTTAAAAATGCAATAGAGATTCCATTATTTGGCACACATAAAAATAAGTCCTAATGATCTATTATTAATGTTAAAATGCATTGATTTATTCATGAAAGTCTTCTTTTGTCCCTTCCTGGTCGTAGAGGAGGCTGCAGCAGAAACGGCCCGGGAATCAAAATAGAGGTCGTTCTCTTTCCCGCCGTCCCTCATTGTGTTTCATCTCGTCTGCTGCAGGTCGTTGTGTGTGATCCTGGTGTTCAGCACCAAAGGACAGAGGTACCTGCGGGTCGGGCTGGCCGTGCCCCTGTTCGGCTCTGTGGCCTGCCTGAGGAGGATGGTGGCTGACGAGGGCAAAATTTCCCCAGACCAGGTAACATGAAGCAGGAAGAAATACCCACTCACTTGGCTACATGAAGCAGGATGCAAGATTAGAGGGATGTGTGTGTGTGTGTGTGTGTGTGTGTGTGTGTGTGTGTGTGTGTGTGTGTGTCTCCAGGTGATCCTGACGGAGGTTTACTCCACGGGGTTCCAGCGCTCCTTCTTTGACAACGAGGATCTGACCAGCATCGCTGAGAATGATGCCGTCTACGCCTTCCAGGCTCCGCCCCTGTACATCAGAGGAGGCTCTGCACGGATATCAGGTGCAAACATTCGCAGTAAAACAAGTACAAGCTTGTGGTACGACGTTGGTTTTTATCCCTACTTGAATGTGGATTTACACACAGATCTGTAACCACATAAACCTATTTGACTCATTTACTCTGCTTAATGAAACCCTCGGGGAATGCACATTACTGCAGGGGGGCCTTTGAGAGCACATTAGGATGAATATAACTCCACATAGTTCTCTGTGAATTACAACCCCCCCCTCGCTGTTCAGATTTATGTCTTAATTTCCTGTTTTCCAGCCAGTGATGTAGAATGTGTACTCAGGAGGACCTCGGTGCGTTCTTTTCCTGTTTGTGGTGTAAACAAGCCGGTTCTGCTCCGCTGTCCCCTCTCACGGGGCTGTAAGTGTACTCCCAGCGCCGTGTCCAACGCTGTACCTGGAAAATATGACTTTTAATTATGTTGCTCACGGCCGTGCTGCCTAACAGGAGGCCCCACCCTGACAGTGTGGCTGGTCCGCATGCTGGCACCGTCTGAGTCCCCGGGGTGCTCACTGGCTCGGCCTGCAGGGGTGCAGATGGAGACTCTCCATCACCACTCAGCACTTGTCTGCGGGCCGCAGACCGTCTTTCACATTGACGTGTTTGGCCTTGTGAGAATACATGTAAGATATTGTCATCTCTAAAGGGACGTCTATAGAAAGATGCTTGTTGGCTCTCAAACTCAATACATCAACACCGGGCGTATGCATACTTGCCAACCTTGAGACCTCAAATATAAGGAGGCCACCGAGGAGGGGGGTCTGTGGGTCCTCCTCCAGAGAAAATGAGGCTTTATTTCCCTGCCTTCTGGTGAAAATAGTGAAGTAATAAATACACTGCAGCAGCATTTTAATGTTAAATATGTTTAATCTTGTAATTCTCATGACAGAATACAGAATAATTTGCCCCTCTGGCATAAAATAATAAAATAATACTCATTCATCCATTTTTTTGCTTGTAGATGTCATAATTGTGATTCACGATATTATCCCGATAATCATCAAAACATCCTTTAATCTTAAATTAGAAATCAATCTTAAGATCTCCCTGAGTAAATAAAGCATAAATCAGGCTCTATTTTCACAAAAACAGCTTTTTCAAGTCACTTGTGACGTTATTTATGATGGAAATTCACCAAGATATATTCACACGATTTTAATATATACTTATTTGCTCCACTTCATATGATTCAATAGCTCTCCTCCATTAGTTGTTCTTCTGATGTAACTTTGAGCCATCCCAAAGTAAAGGGATACCAAAAGGGCAGCATTCGCTTGTTTTCATACACTAATTGCAAATAAATATTCACCAGCCTCTCTGAAATTATTCATGTACAAAATTAAATATTACGTTACTTAATTTATTTGTATCTAGACTCTAGCATATACGTATTTTCTCATTTTTTCCTGTTTACGATTAATCAAAACAAGAAAAACAAAATAGCCAACGAGTAAACAGTATTCGATTATCATATTAATGTATAAAATACACCTTTTATTACATTTTCCTACCCACTCACCAACGGTGATCTGTAATGCTTTTAAGCTGTCTGGCACCATTAAAAATGAGATCTTCATGCTATTTCTGCAATTACTGAATCTAAAAGGTTTGGGTCTCTGAGAAACCTTTAATCAATTATCCATAAATACTTAAATGAAAGTACAAATCTAAATCTTGTGGGTTTGATGTGAGACAGAATAGCAAACTCTCATCAGGGGTCCGATGAAAGCGAAGCGTTGCCATCTAGGCATGTTTGTGTGCAGTGGTAATGGTAAGGAAAGATTATCGATGCCGATTATGTTCTTACGTGTTAAATTAAGCCATATGTTAAGTGTGGCGTCTGTGGAGAGCTGCGTTCTGATCGCGTGGCGAGTGCAGAGCCAGTGCATCATGTGGGCAATTAAAGTAAAAGGGTGAAATGTGAGGATAACCCGCTTTTATTACGCTGCAACACACATGTGTGGTGGGTGCATTGTAACTCGTAACACACTTCATTGGGTGGATTTCCAGGGTTAATTCAAAGCCCCCCTGACGGCCTGTTAGGGGCTGTTGGAGGCTGTTGGAGGCTGTTGGGGGCTGTTGGGGGCTGTTGACGGCTGTTGGTGGCTGTTGGGGGCTGTTGGAGGCTGTTGGGGGCTGTTGAAGGCTGTTGAAGGCTGTTGGAGGCTGTTGGAGGCTGCTGGGGGATGGTAGAGGCTGTTGGGGGCTGTTGGAGGCTGTTGGGGGTTGTTGGGGGCTGTTGGGGATTGTTGGGGGCTGTTGGAGGCTGTTGGAGGCTGGTGGAGGCTGTTGGGGGTTGTTGGGGGCTGTTGGGGATTGTTGGGGGCTGTTGGAGGCTGTTGGAGGCTGGTGGAGGCTGTTGGGGGCTGTTGGAGGCTGTCGGAGGCAGAATGGGTCTAGATGCACACCGACTTTTACGTGACCTTCCCACTCGCGTCTCCCAGCCTCCCTGCTGTACTCCTAAAGGATAATCTCTGACATCATCACTGCCACATATTTCACCTCTCCTCTGCACACTAAAGTTCCACATGTTTGTCTTGTGAGACCACGTCGGGTCACAGACATATTGACTGGGCATTGTGGCTCTGACCACTGGCGCCGGAACAGAGGAGACACCGAGACGGTATTTCCCCTGATTTTTCAGGTGTGAGGGTGATGAAGTGGTCATGTCGAAGCCAGGTAATATGAACAACATACAACTTTGTTGATCATGTCTAATCCTATGGAAGGCCTGTTGTACTATAACTATATTGTTTAGCCACATTTTCAGAACGCTATAAAGTCCCACTCGACCCCTTTGTCGCCTCATGAATTAACAGCTTTTCATCTTTTTATATTGATATATATGCTCTCACATAACGTTGTCTGGATGCTTGTATACATTTACCAGTGGCAGCTGGAGACTCAAAACACTGGTGAGGACAGGAGGAAAGCGAACCGAATGCATGATTTTATTATATTTAGTAATTTCTCTTATTTTACACATGCATTTAGTTTGTGGACTGAGAGCTGCTGGATACGAGCTCCCATGATCCTCATTTGTGGATCCTCATAAAGGAGGGCTCACATTTTTCTTCTGCAAATCTCATATTTATAATGTTTATTATATTATTCATAACATAACATCTTCACCCCACAAATGAATGCAGTTTATTATGGTTAATGATTTGGCGTGGGAAGCCATCTTTAAATACCAAAGTGCTGCTGTGAGAGCCGCCACTTTCTCCTCACCACTTCTCTATTTAAGACGACAGCAGCTTCAGGTGACCCCTCACTCTTTTAAACATTACTTGACACCCTGGACATCTCCTTGGTGAACCAAGGGAAGTGGAGATACAAGTTTGTGTTTTAGATTACAGCCTTTTCATGTGCCGGCGTGCAGTCGAGTAATGGAGGCCTGCATTAAAAATGAATAATGTATAAAGTCTCAAAGCGCCGTTCACAAGTTTTCATCTCTCCAGGATTTGACAGTGCACTGACAGAAAGTAATAAGCACAATGTCACCGTGGGGAATATTGGTGCCAAGGACGAGCCTTGAATACGGGATCACCTGCCAAAGAATATTTGGAAACAGATAATTGGCTTTCACATTTAAGGATCCATTTCACATTCTTTTAGCTCCGGTAACACGGAACAGGGTCGTCCTGTTCATTCATCGCCCAGTTTCCATTCAACGAGGTTATCGCTCATACTGTAGTTTGGCTTTTATTGTTACATGCCGGCAGCCCTTTTATCTGTTTGCATCTTGAAACGTCACAGTTTCAGCCATTTGAAGTCAGTCAGTCAAACCCAGATGCCTTAAGTATTATAGTTCAGTGGTTGCTGCAGTAGAAAGTGTCTTCATCCGACTGCAGCTCAAAGGGAAACACTTCATTATCCGACCCAACAATACGGTTCCTGCCTGTATTTGTGCCTCAGTAACAACTTAAATCCCAGCTAAGGAGACTAGATGATGTCATTACTATCAGCCATGCTAGCTGATGACTGATGACCATTGAGAATTCAACATTCAAAGTGGCCAGAGGATCAACTCTAATGACTTGGGTGATCTGGGTTGTTCCTCTAGCGCCACCATGAGGTCCACATCGGTGGAAATGTCTCAACAGCTATTGTATCGAACGCCATAACATTTGGCATTCCGGTTCCCCTGAGGATAGTCCACCAAATAGCTACAAATCATGAAGAAGGTTGACGTTGGAATGCTGTTGGAAAACACCACTGTGACAGCCTCACAGACTCTCCTCTCTAGCATTAGCATTTAGATCTACCGAAGCTATCAAATACAACATTATTAGTCAAATGTGTTATCGCCCCGCCTGCTATTTCTTTTGCATGAAACATTTATCACCAGTTCCCTGAATCCAGCCAACTCACAGGTGCTGCTCTGCTCTGTTTAAACATTAAAACAAAGAAATATGACAATGAAGTCATTTATTTTGGAGCTCAGACTCATAAAACCGTAGGAAGCGGCGCTTGTTCAGTCACATCTCGCTCATCTTTCCTCCGGCAAAGCATCGCCATGAATCACATCCTCAGCCCGTAAATGTCAGCACATGATATATAATATGAAAAAGGGATTCTAAAACAATTAGACAATTAAAATAAGCTGAAGTCGGCTGCATGTATTTGTCTAAGCGGCCTCTTTTCTCAGACTCCTCGTTGACGGCAGACGGGGGAGCGCTGATGTAGCTGTGGGTGGAGTCGATCCCTTTAGGGGCAGAGGTGTTTAATTATGGGCTTTCAAAGTCGGGCTCATCCTGCGTGTCTGACAGTGGAAGAAGCCCTAGAGTGCAGTGCAACCATGAGTTTGCGGGCTTCCTGTGGTTTCTTTGAATTAGTTAGAGGCTTTTCTTTTTCCATTATAAGAGATTAGCATCAACAGGTGTGTCGGCTAAACAGTGATGTCATGTGCTGTATGTTAACCCGTCTTTCTTTTTTTTTTTACTGGAAGTGTGTGTTAAAGCAGTAGTGGAAACACACACACACACCTCACACTCATTATTCACCCTGTAAACAATGTAGAAAAAACCCGACGCAGCCTTGGGAAGATGTGTAGAAACAGTGCTGTTTTTTGACAGTGAGCCATAAAAGGGTGATTTAATAAGCGATGAGAGGAAGGCCTCCTCCCCGGCATCCCTGTGTAAATCTTAGCGGGACGGGCCAGGAGGTGACCTCTGCATTTTACTGCTGTTTCATGAACACGTTTCGCCGGCCGTTTAAAAGCAGATTTCAGCCCATAAATCATCCCCACGGCTGTCAGAGGTCGCCTCATGTAAATCGCAGCACGCAGTCCCGAGTTTTTTTTTTTTATCACTTGCTTGATTTCGAGCGACATTAATAAACTGTGCATACTTATAATCACCCTCGTTCTCGGGGTCACGTGAACACGCCGTCTCTGATTGGTTTGGAACAGGTCTCGGCCTTCATACAGTGCACAGCTTCCACGTCCTCACGCCGCCATTGTTTCCGGAAGGCGAGTGATGTGCCGGCTCGGGATGCTTAGCGGTGGCATTTTGCGTTGTCAGTGATGGATCAGGCGTCGGGGCCTAAACGGCGGCGTTTAATGAAAACGTTTGGGGAAGGCACATCCGCCACGGTCAGTCGATGCCTTCTCATCTGCGTCTGCGAAGTCTAATTTACCGTGTGATTTATCACCGGCAGCCTCCGAGGGGGCTGACCTGCACGGTGAGCCTAGACGCGAGGAGCCCTGCTGACGTCACGCTTCACGAGGGTCTTATAATCTCAGCGTCGTCTCTCAGCCAGTCACACTGCTCCGCGTTAATAGAGAGACGTGGGGGGGACCGGGGGAAAGAAGTGGTGCTGCTTGGCACCCCACCAGGACGGGATGTGGAGCAGAAGCTGCATCAGATAATACCTCCCGCTGAGAGTGCAGGCAGCCATTGGTCCATCTGTTCTCCCCTGTGAATCACTGTTCCCCAAATAGAAAGCTGCTGTCCCACCACTTTATACATCTCAATTCTTTCTCCTCGCCCCCCCTTGTTAGAGGCGTTAAGTTTAACGGTCACATTTTTCGGAACATGAAATCAGTTTTCGTCTTCCTCTGGCGGAGAGAAAATGTGAAATATCGCACGCGTCACACCGTCGGCAATCAGTGGGAAAATCTATGAAAGTAAGCTGTTTACCACAAGAATGTGAAATGAGTGCGTGATCGGTATCAGCAGGATTTATCACAAAATTGTGATCATATCTGTGGTAAGAAAAGAAGAAAAAAACACTTTTATCTCCTCTCCTCTTCCTGCGACTCATTTTATCGTCTATTTCCAGTTTGTTTTCACACCTCCTCTCTGACTTACTCCCCCGTCCCTCCTCCTCTGCCAGGGTACCATCACAGCCTCCCGTCGTCTCCATACTCCACCGGTCCTGAGGGTCAGAGGTTACCGCCGTCTGGGACGTTGTCATCAGAGTTCCTCAACCAAGGCGTCCCCGTAAAGATTCTGCTGTTGGTGTGCAACGCTGCAGGTTCAGACCAACAGGCTGTAAGGTAATTATCGTGTGTGACCCTTTGTGAAACCCCGCTTTTATAGCCTAGCAACTGTAACTAGGCACGGCACATCTTAGGTGTCTTTCCAAGTAGCAACCTCTGGTGCCAGTGTCAAAAACTGCAGTTCCTCAAATGGCCACTTGAGGTGAGTCAATCCTCCCTACGTGCCTCAGCCTTCCCTTCATCCAGAGCTAATTTCCTGACAATTTACTTCAGCATCTATTCCGTATCATAGCAACCAGACGCAACCAAACTTTCGGTAGACCCGCAACTATGTCACAAAATAGCTATTGTGTGACTTAAAACAGATGAATTGTTGGGATTCACTGAGAAATCATTCAACCTGCAGCCTACGTATTACTGTATGAACTTCAGATATAATGCAGCAGCTGAGAGCTCTTTGTTCATCGGCTCAGTCCACATCATATCTCACCTCGCTCTGGTGGAGCACGTCAAGGTCATGTTCGCTCCCAGTCACAGAAAGGACTCGCGTCTCACTGGGAGATGAGTTTCAGACCCGACGAGCGAGGAATCTGACATCTGGCGCTACACAGAGATCAGACATCCGTCTCCCTGACAGAGTCCAGGGGGGATCAATACAGGTGAGCTCTCCGACACGGCTGTTGGAAAGTCCAATCCCATCCACGCCTCACTTTCCCCTTCAAACGCCTCCCCCCTCGTTGATCAAACCGCCCACATACTGTACCTGGCTCTCATCAGATGACAGCTGGAGGACTCGCGTGTGCCAAGAAAATGACATTGGAGTCACATACTTTGCTTCCCGCTCTGCTTCGCTGTGGAACGGCATCACAGGTACATTTCTGGAAGTCAGCGAAGTGAGACTTTTTTTTTTCTTTTTTTTTTGGGAAACTGTGAAACCAGCAGACAGCAGTGGACGGGATTTAATTAAGTTTCGCATGTAAAGTGTGAAAGCTCAGTGTAAGCTGTTTCTGCGTTACGACTCGTGAAAGTCAACAATCGCTGCAGATTGTCATGTTTGTGGAGGCAGGTGGGAAAACAGATAAAGATCAAGCAGATTATAGATTTCACTGCACGATCACATTAAAAATGACTTTTTAGAGGGGAAAGAAAAATCAAACTTCTCAATGTCTTCTCTGCATTTTGTGTACGAGTTTGGGGGAGATGAAACATGTTCACTGTGGGAATGAAGAGCGAGAGAGTTGCTAACACAATGTTAAAGGTAGAGTTGTTCCGATTCCGATACCAGTATCAGAAAGCCTCCGATACTGCCGAAAAAGCTGGCATCGGTATCGGCGAGTACTGGAGTCCAGGCACCGATCGATACCACGTAATTTATTAGTAATAGGAATTTATTTACTGGTTAGCTCTGTTAGTTTTGACAAAGTTCTTCTTTGCCGCTCTTAAAGCAACACTGAAGAAGTTTTCCTCTTCGGTCCCCCTCCAGGTTGGAAGCGGAATTGTCCTTTACTGCCGTCGTAAATAATTTAGCCTACCGCAGCCTACCGTCGCACACACGTTATTTGTTTGTATGCAGAACCAGCTCTGGAAATGATGAACGATTTGAACGAATGTCCAGTGACAAGGTAGAGTAGCTAACGCCTTAGCTAAGATTAGCTAACATGAGCCATAGCGATAGTTACATATATATTAGCACAATAGCTAACGCCTTAGCTAACATGAGCCAATAAAATAATCGACAATGTATTGTACACAGATGCACACTGTTGGAAAAAAATGATTACCGCTATTATTTACAAGTCCAGCAGCAACAAAGCCGAGTCACCATCTGTCTTGCATTTTGTAGCCTCCTTCAGCTCTCGCCAACGAGTGTGAGCCGGTCCGATATTCACTCTCGTACGAGCTCTTTCTTTGTCATGCTCCCGTTTTCTTTTCTTCGCCTCATCGGACATTATACTCCTCCTTTTCTTTGCAGGCTCTACCATGAGGCAGATACTTCACAGTGGATGTTCCCACCCCTTTTTTTTCTTTTAAACACGCTGGTATCGTTACTCGGTATCGGCCGATACCCACAGCAAGAGTATCGGAATCAGTATCGGGAGGGAAAAATGGTATCGGAACATCTCTAGTTAACGGCCCTTTGAATTTAGCTGAAGCACTAAATCCACATTTGGAATAGTTTTGTCTCTTGTTTCCGAACAGTTTCCAACTGAATGAATTGTACTTTTAAGTCATTTCCCTCACGTTTTGTTTTGCGTCTGTTGTCTCGTCCCTTGTCGTGGTCGCTGCAGCTGCTGCTCCTCAGCCACGGAATGTTAATGGTTCCCATCCTGAACAGCAATCCAACATCATTTACTCCGAGGATCTCCGCCGTATCCATGTGTGATCTAATGGGGAAACTGCATGACTGAGGATGTGTTTGATTTATGCACTTTTCTTCCGATGGCTTTGAGAAAATCGAGTGGGGAAAAAAAACCCAACATGAAAACGATTAAGAGGATGAAATGGTGCCTTTACAGACTCATTACATTACTCCGACTGATTCATCTACAGTTGATTAGCATCCCATCAGCATTCACTGTGTATGTGCCCTTTTTATGCACACACATGCTCACGTGGTCTCATGCTAATAAATCCCAAGCATACAATAGAGGGCTGCCCTCAATTAAATGGGTATTATGGTGAATGTGTCATGTGGTCTATCCTTTCAGAGGGATGGTTGTCCCTCTCCTCATCATCTATTTTCACTCCTTATTATCTCTCTCTGTCCTTCCACAGATACGCTGTAATGAGAGTTCTGCTCCGATGCCGATAATGTTAATAAATAATTATTTACGTTACAATAGGAGAGCCGGTGAGGCGTTGTGAGCCGTAATTCTAAACATCTTCTTTTTTTTCTCCATTCCTGTTCAAGGTTTGGACCTCCATTCCTGATGAGGGAGGACCGGTCTATCTCCTGGGACCAGCTGCAGCAGAGCATCCTCAGCAAGCTTTATTACCTGATGATCAATGGAGCTCATGCACAGGTACTAGACATGTGACAACTGATCCATATGAGGAAATTCAGTTTCTTCCTTGGCCCTACTTAAGGGTTTTATGTAAACACAGTGCCAGGAGCTGGGGGGCATTCACCATCTCATACAGAGTTTATATGAAACACACCTGAAAGGATGTGAATGCAGACAAAAGGACAAAAAATATGATCTTTTTCATTCCAACCCAGACGTCTCTTTTGTATTCACTGCACCACAACCAGACAACCCCTGGACTACAGCGTTCTAGTCCACACAAATGGTTCCAAGGTGCTTGTAAAAAAGTACATTTGATAGCTGTGACGCGTGGGCGGCCTTTTTGTTTTTAGCACCAGCTGGAGGCAGATAGGGGACGCGGTTCCCTCCTGCTGCGCCGGCTGGCACACCTGCTCCAAGACAGGTTTATTGGCTCTGCACGGAGAAAAGCATGCCCACACAATGGCACCGCGTGGTCCAGGTGGGAGAGCTTAAAGTGGCAGCTGGAGGCGGAAAAGGAATTGGTTTCCTCGCGCTGCACCCGCTGGCACACCGGGCCAGAGTCGGGTCAACCGGTCGGGAACGCTCGCAGTCAAAGAGATAAAGAGACGCTCACCCAGGCGCTCTCTCTCCCGGCATCCTGGCCTTTTGTTTACTCTTCTGAACATTAAGAACACGAACACAGTGGCTCTACTTTTTTATTCACAATAATCACATCTTCAAGTCGAAGAATTCATGTTTCATTCCCCTGAATGTCCCCTTTATGTCAGGGATGATGATACAGTTATGCAAATGAGAATGCAGTTATTACATTGTGATGCTGCAGCATGGTGCTGGCTCACCCTCTAATCACGTATTGTTTTACAAGAGTACGAGCTGCTGCATATTTTTAGAATAATGATTAACACACAAAATACTATTTTTCCATCATTTTAACTTTTATTGTCAGACAATTACAGATCGGAACGTTTAGATATTCTTACATTCCTCTTATTCTTTCCTCCTCACGGTGTACATTAGAATATATTTGCATATATATTGCTGTGACAGGCTGCAGGGCAGCGAGTGCTAATGAGACTCGATTGGGTCAGGAGGTGAGCGGTTGGCTCTGCCGTGCGTGGCTACAAAGGAGCGCGTCTTTCTTTCACGATTACTGTAAAACATGGGATGTAATGATACGTGTGCAAAAAGCGCAGCTTCCTTAGACGCTCCGCTGCTGTACACCATATCACCAGCAAGTCAATGATTGACTCCAGAAAAGGTCCACTTTCTTGCCGGGTTCTGCTCCCTCACGTACTTGTACTGAGCATATTTGTCTTTCAGCAGCTGTAGCCAAGCAGATGCACATGGGACCAGCTGACCAGCTCGCTGCGTATCACTCTCGCTCTTTGAGAAGTGACCAGAAGAGGAGAGGAAGGGAAGCGTCGGGTGCAAACCTCTTCAGTCGCTCTGCTGGAGTTCTGTAGCCTCCTTTTGTGCCCCACGCTGTCAGCCATTGATTCCAACCAGCCTCGCACAGTATAATCAGCTCGCTGGAAGGAAGGAGCGATGCTCAGAGCAGATGTTTGCTCTGAATCTTTCATCTCAACAGAATGTGCCGTTTTCTTGCATCAATGAATTACACTCGTAAGTGGATGTTTCCGCTTCTGTGTAATTTCAGCTCCAGCGAAGATGCACAAAAAAGAAAACACACAGTCTTCTCCTCTCTTTTTCCGGCTAGTGACGTCTTAATTTTACCAGTGGCTGCCAATATAATACAAAGTACACTGATGATTCAAATACATAACTCACAACCTCAAGAAATCCTGTCCTTTGCATATGTTGTTATTGGAGATCTTTAGCTTTCTAAGGCATAAACACGCCACAAACATTCCTCCCTGAACACAAAGAGTGATTAACATTGGTTGAAATCAAGACCAAGGCTATCGTCGTGGGGAAACATCAGAGACGTTTGAAGCCCCACCAGCGTCCCCTCACGCTCATGAAGTGCTCATTACAAACATGAGACACTTGAGATTTGAGTTGTGAGCATCTCTGTCAAAAAGTAAGGAAGGAGTTGGACTTGGTGATATGGAAACACCTGATATGGTACTCAAAGACTGAGACTAAAGCTGCATGTCCCAGACTTAAAGAGAGACTCCTCATCAGTCAATGATCCATGTAGAGGACACGGAAATAAACAGCACTGTTCCCCCACTGCAGTTCCCATTATTAGGAGTGCTATGAGGAAAAATCAGACTTCTTTTTGCGAACAGAGGAGTCGCCCCCTGATGACCAGAAGAGAGAATGCAAGTTTAAGGCACTTCAACTTTTCTTCACTCAGCTGCTTTCAACGCTACAAAAAAAAAATGGTGTAAACCTACGCTCAATTATGAATCCTACTACGGCGAAGGCATAGCTATCCTACGCTGCATCTGATTGGCTAGTTCTCGTTGCCTTGTTGGTTAGTTTAAGGCATAAGTAATGAGATTGGTTAGGGTCTGGGTAAGGTTATCAGGGTCAGGGTCACACCTTCACCATAGTAGGACAACAATATTGCAAGAGGGAGGGAGCGTCTGACTGCTGGTTTGACTGGATTTGTGTTTAACCTTTAACGTCATAATTGAATGTAATACAAAATGCTTCTGACTTTGGATGTAACACCCAGGCAACACTGTAAGCTAGTTAGCCAGTCATGTTTTCTTCTTAAGTTAAAGCAGAGAAACGCACTGTTCCTGACCCTTTCCACCTCTTGTGATATTGGTTTGAGAGGGGGTTTAAAAAAACAAACCTCCATCCAACATTTTGTAAAGAAAGGTATTCTTATTAGAGCCCTCAGGCACAATGCTTCAACGTGTGGAGAAATCCAGAGCTTGAAAGGCCTTTTTATGAAGCTCCACTATGACTGGAAACTTTGGGGAAAGGGTTTAACGCACGGTCAATTCAATATCTAACGCGTAGACCTTCTTATCCAAGCAGGCAGTAGCTTTGCAAATACAACACCTTTTGGAAGGTGTGGAAATGTACTTATCGTGATTTCAAGGAATTTCCCCTTGGTTTTCCTAAGAAGGTTGGCGGGACTCTTTGGGTGGTCTTGACGTGTACACACTAGCCTGTCACAGTGAGACAAAGCAAGTCTGTAACGAAAAGAAAACTTTTTGCACTTGTCATCCTGACAATGAACACAAAGACAATCTGATGAATTCAGTGGAAAAGCAACCCCCGAGCACCACAGGGAGGTTTGATACCCGCAGCGTCCACAGACACATGACGCTGAAACGCTGAAGACAAGATAATGTAGTTAGTTACACGGCTCTGCATGCGTACATCAGTACTAACTGCTGCAGTATTTCAGCTGCTGACTGCCACTACTACTGATACTTTAAATAGTACTGCAGATGTGAGGCAGTGATGCAGGAGAGTGGTGTAACTCCCCCGAAGGGTTACGCATTCCGGTGGGTTCGTGTGTTTCGACGTATCGATAGATTCCAGGAATGAGCCGTCTCCTTCGGTGCGCTCCTTGTCATCAGGAAGATCCAGCTCTCCTCGCAGGACTCCGACTGGGTGTTTGTGTTTGAGCTCAGCCAAGCAGCTACGCAGCACTGGAACAAGAGAAAATCAATTTCATTTTTTTTTTTCGAAGCGCTCCGAAAGCACCTCCAAATCCGAGCAGATCTGGGAGTAATATAAGCAGGCTTCAACAGAGGACAAAAAGATCTTGTTCTCGTGAGACGGGAGAGCAGTCTGATCATCGCTGGGTTTATTATTCTTTTTTCCCCTCCTGTAAAACAATACGTTGAAAAATCAAACATTTTCACATGTGCCAAGTGTTGATCCAAGCCGACCCGCTGTGAGCTCCGGGTGTCAGGTGGAGGTCTCGGCCTATATCTCGCGATGGCCCACTTTGTTCTCCTCTGTCTTTGTGTTGATTTAGCAAACTGTTAAGTAAAGTTAATGCCGAGAAAGTAAAAATGTGCCAGTGTTTATATACGCTCACGCCCCGATTCAGCATTTTTCAAATAGTTTGGAGTCGCCGTCCAGGAAAACAAGACTCCACTCAGCGTGTGGCAGCATCAAATACGTGTCTCTAAAATGTCAACACAGGGACGTCTTTTCAAGAGTTGGCTTTAAACGCAACGCTGATGTCATCACCTGTGTGATGGAGACAGAGAAATACCACAGAGGAATAAACCGATCACTCCTTTCGATCAAAGAGGGTCATAAATGTGAGAAAGAGCTCAGCCGGGTCATCTGATGCTCATTTGAAGTGTTTCAAATAATGATTTGCCGCAGAAAGCCGATCCTTCGAGATGGGACACGGCAGCGGAATAATTGCTGAACCCGCAGTCTGTGAAAAAATGGTGAAACTTGATTTGCCGTCTAGAACGCAGCACATCCTCTGCTTTGATGAAAAGGGACACGCCGGTGATTCCAGGAAGTGTTTTAACTCCACTAGTCACACATCATGAATTCATAAAACCACTTTTTATCTAACATTTCATCATTTTGACATTTGATGAGAAATGTTGCTTATTTGTTGCCGTCATAGTTGGATACAAAACCATAAAAGGTGGATTACAAATATTACACGACAAATACAACGCTGGCAGCTGTACTCAAGCACTAAATGCTAACGTCGGCATGCTAACACACTCATAATGACAATGTTAACATGCTGATGTAAAGCAGGTATAATGATTAGCCAGCTAACATGCTAACATTTGCTCAGCAGCACTAAACTCTGCGGAGGCTGATGGGAATATCAATAGATTTGCGAGATATCTGGTCATAAATCAAAGTATTGGACACAAGTAAAGCCGATGATGAAAAGCCTCGGAACATGACGGACCAGTGTTGTTCAAAGTGAGGTTGGCGGTAATTAAAACGTGAAGTTAAGTATTTGAGGATATGTGAGAGGGTTCATGTGGGGGACGTTTGCAGCGTTGATGTTTCTAGTTTTGTTATGAAAAGCATAAATATGAGTGTTTTTATTGTTCCCCTCTTTCAGAACACCAGAGTGCTCTTCAACATCCGTGTGGTGGGAGGATCAGCATTTTACAGCTACCTGTCTCCTCAGGACGGGCGTCCGCTCTACCACCCCGCCGTCGACAGGTAGGAGGCCTGATGTCACACGCCTGCAGCTGATCCGCATGACCTGCGACCTGTTGATAGATTTTTTTGCTCACCATACATTTAATCGCCATTCCTTAACTTTTACTTGCTCTGCTCAGTTTTGGGGGCGTTTGCTCGCTGAATAAAAGTGAACAACCGTTCATGCAATAGAAGTTGTGACTGTGGAATATTTGTGGACGTTAGTCCGGAGTGAGTGTTATCGTTGGAGCGGCCCGGCTGACTTCATTCTTCTATTATTAGACCAGAATCATTCCATTATTCTAAATGTGTTCTTTTGTCTAGAATTACGGCTCCATTATGGTCCAAACCTTCAACGCTGACATGACGCAATGTTCCCACAGGCTCATTCAAACTGATCTAATCAATTTAAATGGAATTTAAATCTTCTGTAATCTAATAAAGTGTTTCTTGGGAAAGGCTTCTAGTTACTGATTACATTTTGAAGTAAAAACACACATTACTCAGTAACATGACTGCTAAAGTTGTTATATGCAGCATTTTTATATCAGGAGGCCTGATTTCATCATCACATCTTTATGACCAAATATCCTGCAAAACTAGCGACATTCCCGTCAGCTTTGTGTATTTAATGCTGATTAGCACATAAATGAGGCCGTAGTCTTTGTCTGGTTCTAAATAGTGAAAGGTGTCACACATTCAGTGAAAACTAATATGCATGAAGCACTTTCTCTTTGCTTCAATAGTTTTCTTTCAAAGTACACTGTTGCCCATAAAGTTGGCATATTTTGTTTATTCCTATTTAATGCATCAGTAATCACTTCTGACCAGGTGCAATGATGACATTATGTGTCACAATTTCCCAGGTGAAAATGTATTCATGCATAACATTTGTTTGGTGCTATAAAAGACCAGACATTTCCAAATGATTCCAACTTCAAGGGCGACCCTGTACGTTCCAGGTGCTCTCCCCAACATTCAGGTTGAGCTTTGCTTTATGTGTATTCCCTTATTGTGTGGCACCTAAAAAAAACAAAGCTTACTCCTGATGAAAGTTCTTTGTTGACCTTTGACCTTAGGATCCAGCAACACTTCTCACAGTGCGCTGATGAAGACTGCTGGTGCTTTTGTCAAATATACCGTCAGCCGTGAACTGTGGGAAACTTGTTTTGTTGTTATGACAAAAACAACCGCTTTAATGTACTTTAACATTGTTTTGAAGCTTGTAATACATGTGTATCCCCAATGCAATCCTCACATGGCATTCATCTATTCCTTCACACTGTAACGCTGACCCCTAGTGGTTAAAAAGCTTGAATACAGGCGCTCTCAAATGATTCTCCCAGGGTTGTTGGTGCAGGAAATGTCCTGTAAACGCAGCAGATTGCAGAAAGCATGGTGGAAGTAAAACCTTCTGTCTTTCAGGGCTCTGAAGCTCTGCTGCTCAGGAGGACCTCCGCATGTGAAGCTCATCATCGAGTGGGAGCACCGCATCAAAGACTGGTGAGCAGCCCTCCTTTTCACAGACCTCCACCTGTTTAACCTCTTTTATGTGACCGCCTCCTCGTCTCCTGCAGCCTGTTCGGAAACATCCAGGAGGAGGTGGTGAAGGACGCCGACAGCGTGAGGAATCAGCAGCAGCAGCACGTCCAGCAGTACAGCTGCACCTTGGACGAGTGCTTCCAGCTCTACACCAAAGAGGAGCAGGTAGTCCACTGAGCCTCCAGACCTGATCCCAGCGAGTTCAACATTCCCAGGGTATCTCTACCGGTCCTACGACGGTGGTGACCGATCGCAGACATGGTCTCAGCAGAGCAACATATTTTATTTTCAGAAATGAAGAGCAAACTGTACTTTAGAACGGGAACTAGTTCAACTCATAATCCAGGCTTTAAGCAACACAGCTAGCTAGTTGATAATATCACTGCCCAGCTAGAGCACCATAGATATAGTTGTTTGTGTATTCCATTGAATGAATATGTTTTATGTATATATATTCTCATAAGATAGAAGACACTTTATTCATTCCCTTGACTTATTGACAATATTGTAGCATTATCCTTTCAGCTGCAGTCAGGAACGGACTTGGAGCAAATAAAGAGTAGCATGAATAGAAGAACATTCAAAGGTTGTGAAGGCTTATGTTCTTATCTTATAATTACACACAGCAATGAAAAGTACCGGTATTAAAGTAACGCAGACTGAATGTGATATACATGAATAAATGTTTGATATGACAAGAGAATATAAACTGATTTACATCGCCGGGGCTGAAAGAATAAGGCTTTTTATTGTCACACACGCCGTAAAAATACTTATAGGCAAGAAATTAATTTATGTAGCTAATAATGGTATCTATGGTGCTCTAATAATTTATACATTTATACCTTATACTTTCTTCTTATTAGTGTTTTATTACCCTGCAATCCTCACATGAAGCCTTGCTTGGTCAGCAGCTGGTGCTTTTGTACAAGTTGATCTCTTATCTGGATCCAGAGCAGGTTATGTGTGCAGCATCAGTTACCATGACGATCTACCCGATAACAATTAAACCACCTTCGTAGGACTGAAAACCCAGAAGTTGGTTCGCTAACCCCAAATCCTGCTTCGTCCCATGTCACATATAAGATCTGTAGTTGATTGAAGCCTGGACTTTCTTAACGTTCATGCTTTAGTTTTTATTTGATGCTAATAATAAACATATATGATACACAGTTTGACACTGAAATATAAATATATAGACACATTGACACAACTAATACGTCATATGAACAAATCATTAAATTCAATTGGTTCAAGGTGGCCTGATACCCCGTTTGACACATGAGACCCCCTGATGACACATGAGACCCCCTGAAGGTCTCGGGGTTTTTAATTTATTCACATATATGAATACAGAAGGATATTGTTGTTGTGGTGTTTCCTCTGATATTACCATTGAAGACCCGGATCTTTCTTGTGAGGGCTTCATCCATTCATGTTTTATGAGGTATGAAAGGCTTTCAGCATGTTTGTTCGACCTAAAGGAAGCACCACCGGAAGAAAAACATGTTTGTGTAGAAAATAGCCGTCTGTGGACAAGCAGGAATAAATCCTATTTTCTGCTCAACAGCATGTTGAGTGTGAATGTGCAGTGAAGGATGGAGTTAGACAGGTTTCGAGTAGAATAATTACCATGGTGGAGTCATGTCGGACCATCCGTTTGCTTGTACTGTTGGCTATTTAAGTAGATTTGTTTTTTTATTGCTATCGTCCTTTTGTTGTGTCTCGTCCTCTTTCTTTTACGTAGGAATGTGTGAGAATTTAAGAAATTCCTGTCTAATTTTCATTTTGTGTCAAAGCATGTTATCCCTGCTTAAGTCATCATTGCTGTTGAGCTGACTGGCTGTGATGTCGTTACCTTGTGTCACCACCCAGTGGCGCTGCAGGCTCAATATGGCCCCGCTGACACTCTAAATGGGCCGATTAATAAACATTTTAGTCCCAATGAACCTTTTAGTTCCTAGTTTTAGTTATTTGTGGATGATAAACAGACTCTCAAAATGGGAATTTAAGAATCCCACACTTTCCAATTATCGATGTCCATCATAAATATTTTAATCACAACATTAGCATTTCTCTCACAACGTGTAAGTGGGACATCAGAAGGGAATCTGTCGCATTTTGGCTCATCAGTGAGACTACAAAATCTAGTGAGTTGTTATTCTGTCTGTCAAAGCCTCAAAAGATGAAGAGATGATTTCATAATTATCATGTCTCTTGTCCTTGGACTTTAAATGCAGATGTCAGCTGCACCCCAACACACACTGAGCACTGGGGCAACTCTGACAATATGTACTTGCTGTCCAAAGTTCATCTCCTCCAAATAATACAAAAATTGAACCTCATCATATTCCTGTTTTCTTTTCCCCTCGTCTGCGTTTCCCCTCACCAGCTTGCCCCAGACGACGCCTGGAAGTGCCCCCACTGCAAGCAGCTGCAGCAGGGCATGGTGAAGATGAGCCTGTGGACTCTCCCGGACATCCTCATCCTCCACCTGAAGCGCTTCAGGCAGGTGGGAGAGCGGCGGAACAAGCTCACCACCATCGTGCATTTCCCCCTGGCCGGCCTGGACATGACGCCTCACATGGTGAGCCGCAGCCATGGCAACCATCAGCCCCATCTGCCCCACCTCCAGCCCGGCTGGAAACCGTCCCGACGACCGGACCTCGCTCCCCCTGACTTCCTGTACGACCTGTATGCTGTGTGCAACCACCACGGAGGAATGCACGGCGGACATTACACAGGTGTGAACACCTAACGCCTTCCCAGGAAAGACACACTCAGAATTTAAGTTAAAGTTAAAGTGCTTTACAATAACACAAGGAATAAAAAGTAAATTAGGACCAAAATGTGACGGATTCATTGAGCTAAAATAATGAAAACCGTTGACAATGAATGAATAAGATAAAACTAAGCTGAAAGAAGAGATTTAAAAGAGAATCAGCCTCGTAGCTAAGGGGGTCACTCTCACCATCAGGCTCATAGGATGCCAGAGATCACAGATAGAAAAGGAGCACGGTCCTAGGAAAGCTTAAGATAGGAGCAGTAAAATCTTAGAATGCGTCATAAGCCTGGCAGCATTGACTTTTACTGCTTTATTCTATTTTATTTCATGGTCATAAATTCTACAATGTCTCAACCACAGAGGGTCTTCCTCAGGTCAACGTGAATGGATAGGTAACATAATGATGGAATCAATTCCTAATCGGCCTAAACGAGTCATCTGATGTGAGACATTTTCATTAAAGCTAAGAGACTGATTGGTCCACCTCTCTGATCTTCTCGTCCTCCTGTGAGCGGAGAGCCCTGGGTGTGATATGTGTCTTATTGTGAATGCAGCCTTCTGTAGGAACTCGGTGGACGGCCAGTGGTACAGTTACGACGACAGCAGTGCTGAGCTGGTGCCAGAAGCGGAGGTGTGCACACGTGGCGCCTACATCCTCTTCTACCAGAGAAGAAACGCCATCCCGCCTTGGTCCGCCAGTTCATCAGTCACCGGTTAGTCCTTTCAAATCCTCTGCAGCGTCTAGTTGAAGACAGTCAATCTGCCTCGCATGTTTTCGACAAAATCTCAAAATAATGAAAGAAACGTGGGAGTATTGTTAAACCTCACACCATCAGTATTTACAGTTTGTGCTGCAACAACCTGTTATTTTCCACTCTGTTACTGCAGTCTGCTGAATTGTTTGATGTACTGCTTTTTAAAAGCATCAGGGTGCATTTTCAGCATTATTTCTGTCGCTATTTTAGGCGATAAGTGGTCCTTAATGGCACCTGACATGCTGGTCTCCATTCCAGGAGTATTTCTGGTTTTGTGAAGGCAGTAGATGTCTGTGGGAAGCCTTCTGTCTCTCTGCACATGGCTGGTTTTTACATACATTCATATGCAAAATAAAACCCTCAAATGTTTTCCTTTGTGCAGGTTCCACCAGCTCATCCACCTCTGACCACTGGCTGGTCCGGCTGGCAGGGGACAGTAAGAGGGGCAGCACGGTGTCAGGAGGCCCCGCCCCCATACGAGCCCCGGAGTCCCCGGAGCTGCCAGTGTTTGGAGATGAACCCCTGCAAACAGCAGAAACAAGTAGGTATCAGTGTCAGATTTAAATGTGATCATACTGTTTGGGTAAAGAAGGATTTCAGGTTGCCCACAACAGCAGGCAGTAAGAGTCAGAGAGTTGAAATATGTATTTTTACATGTTTTATTTAAAATCTAACTTTTTTTTCACATTTTGGTATCAAATCATCTTTTCTCCCGTTAAACAAAGCATGACATGTGATCATGTATTCTGGATGGATGTCATGATGTAATTGGTTGAAATGTGTTGGTGATATCAAAACAAATACAATACAAAATTATTTTTTGGGTTATTCTTTTCCAACATTATTGTTAAATAGATGCACAATATGACTGGAGATGTGATCTAAAAGTGTTAAAAAGGCATTAATAGTAGTAGTAGTAGTAGTAGTAGTAGTAGTAGTAGTAGTAGTAGTAGTAGTAGAAGTTGTAGGTACTGGTAGTTGTAGGTAGTAGTAGTAGCAGTAGTAGTTGTAGGCAGTAGTAGTAGTAGTAGTAGTTGTAGGCAGTAGTAGTAGGTAGTAGCAGTAGTAGTAGTAGTGGTAGGTACTGGTAGTAGCAGTAGTAGTAGTAGTTATAGGTAGTAGTAGTAGGTAGTTGTAGGTAGTAGTAGTGCTGGTAGTTGTAGGTAGTAGCAGTAGTAGAAGTAGTGGTAGGTAGTAGTAGTAGTAGTAGTAGTAGTAGTAGTAGTAGTGGTAGGTACTGGTAGTTGTAGGTAGTAGTTGTAGGTAGTAGCAGTAGTAGTAGTAGTTATAGGTAGTAGTAGTAGTAGGTAGTTGTAGGTAGTAGTAGTGCTGGTAGTTGTAGGTAGTAGCAGTAGTAGTAACTAGGCCTGTCACGATCACAAATTTTGCTGGGCGATTAATTGTCCCAGAAATGATTGCGATAAGAGATAATATTGCCGTTTTGAGACCATTTTCAACTGATATAATGCGACTACACCCTTTCAAAGATCAAAATGTTTATTTCTAAAGAATATTTAACATGAGAACTGGAAAACATTTAAAATATCAAAATAAATAATAAATCCAAAAACAATAAATAAAATGGACTCTCAATCTAGTTTAACAAAAATGCATTGAATAAAAACACACAACCGAAACAATAAATAAATCGGACGTTAACTAGCTGAGCATCAGCAGCAGCAAAATAAGCGCTGGCGAGCCCAGCAAGAGGATGGAGGTCGCTGACGAGCTGAAACGGTAGAAGACCCTGAAAAAAGTGCTTTTCAATCGGGAGAAGGCCTTCCGCAAGAAAGTGGAGAAGCTCAAGAGGGCAAGTGACCCCAGAACTTCCAGAAAGAGGAGAACCTGAAGTCCTCAACCAGCCTGGAGAACTTCATGAACCTCCAGGCTGAGATGGAGGTCACCCATGAGAAGGCTGTTCTTATCCGCCAGCTGCAGGGGGAGATCCAGACCCTGAAAGAAGACCTCTCTGGGAAAGAGGAGGCCTTAAATGACATGAGTGAGAGCCCGAACTTACAGGGCTCAGCCTGACGGCAGAACTACATTAACCTGCATGCTGAGAAGCAAGTCACTCAAGGCCTCCGAGCCCAATGAGCTCAGCTCAAAAAACAGGACCAGTGCAAGAACCAGCAGCAGGAGCAGCAGAAGGAGGCTCTGGAAAATCAGCTGGAGCTGACAACTGCACTCCTCAAAGTCTCGGAGGACCTGAAAGACAAACAGGTCTCATCCAACCAGGAGCTGGTGTCTAACCTCCACACTGCCATTGAAGACAATCAGGGCTCCAGAAGAAGACCCTGGACCAGGAGCAGGAGAAGGAAGTCCTTGAAGAACAGGTCACCGCCAACCAGGAGTCACCAGCAGATAACACAGACAACGAGGTCCAGAGAGACAAGCTCCTCAGCAAGAAGTTTTAAAAAAAACAAACAAAAAAAAACAAATTTTGTTGGTTGACCAGTTTTTTTTTTGTTTATGGTTGCCATGGCAACGGTAACCATGGCAACCGTAACCATGGCAACAGTAACCATGGCAACGGTAACCATGGCAACCGTAACCATAGCAACCGTTACCATGGCAACCGTAAACAAACACGTAAACCAAAATATTAGCAACTAAATGCGTTTGTTTTGTTTTAAATATAAGGCAGCTGTCAGGTTTGGCTTTGAAACCAGTTCCAACTTTTTAAAACTCCAAATCTCAACTAGCGTGTTTGCTACTAGCGGGGCTCTGATGCTACACGCTACACCAGGGGTCCGTCTCCCCACACAGAAACTGTGTGCTGACAGGTAACTGACACAACACGTGACGGGGGCTAGACGGTGATGCACCAGAGTGAAAACTCTCTGGTGGAGAGATGCAAGGAAAAATGTAAGAGAGCAACAGTTTAAAAACACAAATAAAGAAAATGTGTGGTGGAAATACAATAAAACCTATTTTATAATTATAAAATATAATTAATTAATATTAAGTAATCTAACCTATAACATTTTCATGACGTGAAATGATGATTGCTAATGCAAAAAAGGTCAACTTTCATGAGTGCTGCCTTGGAGCACTTTTGTGTCCCCACCAATCTCAAAATCAAACCTACTCCCTCATTAAAGCTCATTAAAAGTTTGATGCGATTAATTGATTTATTGCTTATTGCGACAGTCCTAGTAGTAACATGTCATGTCTTTTCCTGTAGATGGGTTTGAAGCCAAGCCGTTTGTCCGCGGGAGCCAAGGCAGGAGTGTCAGCATGAGATCACCAACGAAGACCAAGGAGACCCTGAGCAAGGTTCTCCCACTGCGGTGGTCTTTTGGCCCCAAGGACCGCATTAGACACCCAGCCCAGACCCAGTCTGGGGAGCTGGTGGAGTACCTGGAGTCTGGGCGCCGCCCGCGGTGTACCAAAGACCCAATCATCACGCTGGTGGCCACCCCCCCACAAAGGACGACCCAGGGGAGAACCTATGAAGGGGGTCAGGACTGCAGCTCACCGAGCGGCAGCAGCCTGAGCTGTACGGACAGACCCGCCTCTGACGCTTGTTTCTCCCCCAAAATGCCAGAGGGCCAGAGCAGAGCTTGTGTGGAGACCAGCGTGAGCCAGGGAGCCGGCAACAGCAGCAACGTCAAAGCCAGGGACGATGGTTCTCTGAGGCAGAGGTCCTCTAAGAGAGCAAGGCAGGACCACGGCAGGACCCTGGACCTCCAGCTTCAGCTTCAGAGAGGAGCCATTCTAGCGGGTCACGTCAGCCACAGTGCACCCCCAAGCCGAGATACCACACTGAGAAGGACCAAGGTCCAGACAGGGGGGGCCTCCAGGACACACAAAGACTTGTCACAGATGGCCATTCAACCTGAGGACAGGAGGGGTCCGAGGGGGCAGGAGGGCCGCAGCCATGACAGCCTCCTGTCTTTTTTCAAGCCGGGCTTCCTGAAGAAAGACATTGCTGGCTCACCACTGAAGGGGCCAGACCAGCGTATGAACGGCCACGGGCAACTGGGGAAGCTGGCCGGCAGTCATGTATCCAAACTGTCGCTCTCCAACGGAACGCTGACCACGGCGGCGGCGGACGACAGGAAGGCCAACGTCGCCCCAGGCTGCGACACCCGCAACGGCAAAGTGCCGCTGGTCAACGGGAAGGCTGGGATCCACGAGCCCGTGGACCTCAAGCGCGCTCACAGCTCCAGCAGCATCCAGACGAGGCTGGACCTGACGTTTCGCAGGTGCGCCTCCCTGCAGAGGAACGGCGAGGTCGCGACCCCTCTGGCCCACCGCGTCCTGCTGTCGGACAAGCCGAGCTACGCCACTCTGCAGCGCACGCGATACAGCACCACCTCCCTGGGTAGGCACAGAGTCCCCGTTTGTTTTCTGTGAAGCACAAATAGGAAGAGCGTCATCGTTTCGCGTCCATCAGCTTTGTGTTCGACTCTGAGAAACAGTCAAATAATTAAACATTTAAAAGAAGTGATGAGCAGGGTTTTGATTGGGAAGCTTCTCTGCTGAAGTGATGCAGTAACTGGCAGTGTGGAAGCAATCAGGCTGTTTTAATACCATTAATGACTGGTGACCATGTGACTGATTGCTTTGTTTGTCTTTTTAAGTGCCTCTGTGACGGATGGCCGTTGAACACCGGGACCTCCCATCGAAGCAGGAGGCGTCGCCGGAACCGGACTCCATCGCCTCGCTCCCCCTCATCCTACTGTCATAAGTTCTTACCTGTGCGTGTCTTAAACTAAATCTATGCAGAGTTGAATTTCTCGAGGAGAATACTGCTGTAACGTGATCTTCGTGTTTTCACGTGGTTGCATTTGTTTTTTTGGCCGAGAGTCACACTCTCATGAAACGATCGTCCCGTTTGGTTGGGACGGTTCAACACTGCCGAATGTACTAACGCCTAAAGCAATTCATCTGCGACCTGCAACCAACAGATGACTAATCAGCGGGAGAGGTTTGCATATGTCCACTAGATGAATCTCCTGAATAATAATAATATTAATAAGTTCAGATGTGAATCCCCCTTTTCCCCTTGAAATCCTGTTTCCCCTCTGGGTTTTTGTTTGGGTTTGTTCTGTGGAAGGTTCATCATAAAACAGTAGGTGTTCCAACTCAAAAGAGATGCATCCATTAGCCTCCCTCGAAGCTTGCAGAGCAATAAGAGAAGGATTTGTGTTTCTACCTCTGCTGAGCGAGAATGTGAATTTCTGTCTCTTTCATTGAAGTCGGATTTACATTTTTTTTTTTTTTTTACTGATAAAATGCCAACAGAAACAGGAGCGGCTTCAAAAGCAAAGCTCGGTTTTCTCTTTTGGGATTGAACAGGTTTCACACTGTGCACACACACACACACACACACACACACACTTCTCCTGGTGGCAATCAGGCTGTGTCACATTCACGTAAACTGTAATAAAGAAGGCGCCGCACATAGTTCATGCTCCGTTTGTGTAGAAATCACCGTCCTCGGTCATACTCACCGTTCCTGTCTTATGCATTGTACATTAGTCACCGGGGATTATTAGTCAAATGTCAACGCCTCACTGTAACCGTGCTCACGTTTAACCACCGTTTAACACACTCTACCAAAACGAAACCATAGTAAACACCAGGATGTTTTCCCGAGACATTATTTGGGGAAATACGGCGAGATTATATTTTATTAACTTTTTTAAAAGTACATTTTTTACCTGATGTGTAATTATGTAATTTAAGTACCAGATTAAATCTCTATGTGTGTCAGGCTCCTGTGTAAAGTGGGATTCATACATACTGTAAGTGGTCACACCAACACGCAGAGTCCTCGTACTGGACTGTCTAGAATATCTGCTTCATGTACCGCAAGTTTTACGGATCGCAAATTAAACACGGCTTTTTCTCACAAATGAACTCTGTGTCGCTGGTCTTTATTTCGGGGGGGGGGGGGGCAGGTTGTGGGATTATTGGAGCAACGATCAGGCCGTGAAGTGAGACCAAACTCCCCTGAATTACACTCTTTTCACATTATTTGAATAACACTGATGGCAACCTGACGCATGTGAATGTGATGAGATCGTTTACGACATGCAGCCCTCATTCCATTCCAGTTCTAATACTGATTTCTAAGAAATCAAACCTGAACAGCATCACCAAGTACCGGGTAGTGGTTTGTTGCTTAATGCAAATGATATGCTGCTCCTGTACAGAATGCATTCTGGGCAATAGTCAGTCTGTTGTTTTATAAGACTGTAACGTCAGCGGTGACGTGGCTGATGGAGCCTCCAATGGGAGTGTTGGGTGGGGGATATGTAATATCTGCTCTGGTAGTTATTAAAGATGACATTTCCAGAGAACTGTTCAGAATATGGAAGATAACAGAAATGTTGCGCTCTCGGATTCTCTTTCTGATGTCAGTGGGAAATGCAGTCACCGATCCATCCACAGTATCTTGTGATCACACACGAGTTGAAGGAACACGCTGTTTGCATATCAAAATGACGCAGGCCAGACTTCTGCTCAAGTCTGTGGGATTTGCTTTCAAAGCGTTGTGCAGTGAATTTCTCCATATTGCAGCCCTGTTCGCTGCTTCTCCTTTTATTCTCTGCACGATTCGATCCAAGCATGATGGATGGGCGGAGAGAAGAATTCACATTGTTGTCGAGAGTCCATCAGATGTCGACGTCGCCTCTTTTCTGTATGAAGGACTTGTCCTTCAGAACCACGTGTAAGTCCATGCATTCAGAGGGAAGGCATGTTATTAAGTGGACTGGAAACGTACACAGAATCATAAGAGGAGTCTGTTATTATTGTTGGTACGTAATGCAAGCGTGGTCCCACATCTGATCACACTTAAACATATCCGTGTGGGCTGGTTAATGAAGCTCTTACTTATTCAGTTAGATGTATGGAAGCACACTGCTTGAATAAATCAAATACGTTGTTATAATAATCTCCACAGCTAATGCATACATGCACAATTCCATTATCTGTGTTGAAAACCGCCTATTTTATATAATTTGTTTAAGTGTACATAATGTTAGTTCACTTGACACTTGCGTTGCCATTCCCAAATGAATAAATCAATTCAAAGTACTTTGTCATCGTCTGGCAGGAAACATGTGAGGGCAGGAAGTGGGACTGCTGCAACGAGAGGAGAGGAATTTAACAAAATAAAACAGGAAGCACAAAGAACAGCATCATAGCTCAGGCATCAATCCCCACCTTTGAGACCCCGTCCTTCCGGCGCCGGTCTAAGTGGGTGTGGGTGTGGTGGCTGGTGGTGTTTTAGTGCCACTGCTGCCACGATTCATAATCAAAGGGAGGTTGGACGCCCGCCTGTGTTTCATATCAGACCCCTGTGTTCAACCATCTCCTTCACCATTAAAGCTCAGCGTCGGCACCGGCCATGAAATGAAGCCTTATCGGTTTTGCTGTTTTGTTAAAAGGGTTCATGGTGTTGTTGGATACACAGCCCATCATATGTGTAACGGCCTGATGGACCTTTGTGTGCCACTGATTTTATCTCTTCATGGACCATCTGGGATCGGCTCAAATGGGTTTTTGCTCAGTTGAATGTGAAATGAAAACCAGCATAGAAATCAGCAAAGAAAGGTTTCATCGCTTTATGAAGCCGTAGGAGGGAAGCGCGCTTGATTAAAAAAAAATATTCCGTGAGCTGATGAAAAAGAAACATGCAGAGGTGCCAAGAAAATCACGTCCTGAATATTATGGAAAACAAATTTGTGAAAGTGAAACTGAGGGTCACGGATGCGCAACAAACTGTTACATTAAGTTCACCCATGGATGGATTATGAGACAATGGGGCCCCCCACCCTCCTACAGGCGAGATCACCTGACTGAAAGAAACACAAAACAACTGCAAGGGTGAATCTTTGAGGTCCTTTTTGAATCACTTTATGCCCATTTTGCATCTCTTTGTTGTAGTTTTGAATCCTTTCATGCTCATTTTGCATCTCTTCTTGGTGGTTTTGTGTCTCTTTGTAATAATTTAGAGTTTTTTCATGCGCCTTCATTATCTCTGTAGGAGTTTTGAATCTCTTTGTGCTTATTTTGCATCTCTTCGTAGCTCTTTTGAATCTCTTTGTGGTCGTTTTGTAACTTTTTTTTAGCTGTTTTGAATCTCTTCATGCGCAACTTTGCATCATTTTCTATAGTTTTGAATCTCTTCATGCTCGTTTTGCATCTCTTTATGGCTGTTTTATGTCCATTTATGTCACTTTTAGTGGTTTTGCATCATGTTTGGTCATCTCTTTGTGGTTATTTTGTGTCTTGTTTTGGTTTGCAAAATTTTTTTTATCTTGTCTCGCCTCTTTGTTGTTTTCTATCAGTTTATAGTCCTTTGATTGACTGAAATATGAACAATATTAAGTTCAAACATAGGCTTTGTTCAGTAAGGCATCCATAGATTGTCCTATGTACTTTTATTATGACTTTTCAGAGATGGGAAATAACCAAGTAATCAAACACTTCATTACTGTATATCATGTATATGTACTTAACTTAATCATTTATTTTTGTTATACTTTTACTCCTTACATTTTCAAAACAGGCTCGTTACTTTAGTTTTAAGGCATCGAGGGGAATAATATGACGCAAGATTCAGTTAGCCTTGCAGAAAAACAGCAGGTATAAAAGTCCTTCATGTGGACACTTTGATGAGCACATTTCAGAGCCTGCCCTAATTCATTTGACTTGAATATGTCGGTACTTTTGACACCTCTGGTGGAAAGTGAGCTTTGAAAGCTAGAATCGTTAGCAATTCACTCAACAAGAGCCACGTTTGTACCATCAAAGATCCAAACATCTTATTTCAAGGATAGTTATTTCTCACCACAGGGATGTTACACAACTCTTCATGGACTTTTACTTTCACACATTAGTCATCAGTCGAACAATGAATGTGTAGAAAGGGACGTTTTTCTCCTTTGATTTAAAAAAGCATCTTATTATCGCTCATATAGTCTGCTTCTGTTTCCTCCAACATGTGTCGCTCGAGGGGAATACTTAAACTTCAGACTGTGTCTTTTATTCAGATCCTTTAGAATGTGTACATATTCACTAATATATAGAATCTCTTACCTTGAGAGTAAATCATTGCCTTGCTATTGAATTATTTACGGTTAGGTTGCTTGTATCATATCAATATTCTCGTAATTCTATACATGGCTCCTATTCATTTGTAGATAATGGGTGATACTTCACTTTGTCTGAGTCTTCCTGCTGTGAAAAGCTGAAGAAAACAGTGACCTTGCACACCGTTGAATGGAGCTACTTTAATAACATTCAACACTGAATTGCCGCAGAGCTTAAGATGACCTTTTCACACAACAAAACATCCATCAAAAATACAACATTAAAAGCAGACTGGGATGGACATTGTGACCGGAGGAGGCCTTTCATTATGTACAACCACATTATTTTTCTCCTGGAGTGGAATTTAACAGTTGAAGCACACAACAACACACATGAGGTCATATTCCTCTTGTGAGTCACTCAGATAATGTGTTTTCTGTTCAGAGGATGGGCTGATGGACAAACATCACCTTATCACAATTAAATAGTGTTAACAACGAATTCTAAATGATATTTCACATCAGAATGATGTTGATGTTTCCAGAAACATAATACAATTAATGTTAATTTGCATGGAGGGCTAAAAAAACAAAATTATCTAAATGTAATTACCGATGTTAGCCACTTCAGATTCACAAAATGCTTGAAATAAATATATAAAATAGCCGACAGTAAACATCGGAGGGCTTTCAGGAACTCAGTGTGCTCTCATGAAATAACCTGATTTGCATTGAGTGGTTGACTGTCGAGTAGCTCGCTGAGTCTAACAGAAGAGAAAAAAAACAAAAGATGTCATCAATTTTTCCTAAAAAAAAAGGGTGATTCAATGTAATGTCACAGACTATATCATGGTTTGGCACATGCACTTTACAGTTCAGCAGTCCCAAAGGTGCAGGTGCTTTGCTGGGGGTGTCCACCTCAGTGCACGGCCACAGTGACGGGCAGCATGTTTTGCAGCAGTTCCCTCTCCGACTGCGAGTGAGACGGGTGAGAGCTGTCTGCCATCCTCAGACCCATGCTGCCGTTAGCCTGAGCCGGGGCCACTCTGAAGACCCTGTGGGGTGGCCGAATGGCTCCAATGAATTGCCTCTTAAACGTTTCGCCTAACACGATGTAGATGAAGGGGTTGATGCAGCTGTTGGCGTAGCCCATGCTGATGGCAATGTTGTAGGCGTACAGGAAAGCAAAGGTGGGCCGCTGGACCCCCAGGTGGGCCAGCTGCAGGATGTAGTAGGGGGCCCAGCAGATGAAGAACGCCAGGCATATGGCCACCGCCATGCGGGTCACCTTTCTCGTCCGCACCCTCAGGCTGCGCTGGGGCAGTGGGGCCACCGTCGCCGACATGTTTTGGAGGATCTTGAAGAAGACCCCACAGATGACCACCCAAGGCAGGGCAAAGGCCAAGAAGAACTGGTAGAGGGTAAACCAGTACGTATCCGTGGCCGGGTTGGGCAGCAGGAGGGCGCAGCCGACCGAGCCGTCCTTCAGACGCATGAGTCCGGTGTACATCCAGACCGGAGTGATGGAGACCAGAGAAAACACCCACACCAGAGCCACCGCCGCCCCGGCCACGAAGGGAGTCCGTACATGTTTGAAGCGTATGGGGTGGACCGTGGCCAGGTAGCGGTCCAGGGTCATTACAGTCAGGATGTAGGTGCTCACAATCTGGCTGTTGGAGTCCAGAGCCGTGATGACGGTGCACATGGTGCCACCAAAGCACCAGGAGCCGTTGCCCACGAGCTGGTGAATGAGGAAAGGCATGCCGAGGAGGAAGAGGAGGTCAGCGATGGACAAGCTGAAGATGAAAATGTCTGGCACTGTTTGCTGGGAGCAGGACTTGGTTTTCTTCACGATGGTGTAGATTACAATACAGTTCCCAAAGATCCCAAAGAAACAGATGACGCCGAAGATGCTGGGCATGAGCACATTGTTGTACTGCTCAGCTTCTGTGGATACAAACAGCTGTCTGTCACTTTTAAATTCTGATCATTAATTCCCATAAATATATTTTGTTGAAATTAGAGGTTAAGCCACTGGAGTTGCAAAAAAAAAAAACAGAAAAAAATCACAGCTGCTGGATTATTCAACAATTATTGTAACATTCACAGTGAAGTTAAAAATGAGGAGAAACCAACAACATACCTTCAAGATTCTCGGGAGAACTGAGGGGTGAAAATGAGGAATTCGGCATGTGGGCAAAGTCCATCCCAAAAAGCTTGTGGTGGTCAATCTCTATAATAAAAAAAATAATCATGAAATGATAAAATAATAATAATAATAATAATAATAATAATAATAATAATAATAATAATAATAATAAAAGGTTTCAATTTACATTGCACTGTCCGAGTGAAATAAAGTCATCCTAGACATATCACAAACACAAAAATAAAGCAAACCTTTTTGAAGAAGGGAAAAAACTGCTTAAATTGTTGTTAATGGATTTGGCCGCAGAGGTGCAACGTCGCGCGCATTTTCCTTCTATCCAAAGACTCCATCAGTGCACGCGACAACTGAAACGACGCACTTAAAAAGAACCGAGAAGAAGCCGACGTAACAAACCAGTGTGTGACCTGAACGACAGAACGCGGTGACACTGTAGGTTGGTCCACGCGCCGACGTAAATCGCGTGCGGTCCGCTGCCCCCCTGTTCACACCAGACGCGTATTTCTCCGCGACGGTCGACAAGGCTTCTGCTCAGCTGTTGTTCATTCAGAGCTATTTTTTCATTATTTTTTCTCTAGAGAGAGAGAGAGAGAGAGAGAGAGAGAGAGAGAGAGAGAGAAACACACACACACACACACACACACACACACACACACACACACACACACACACACACACACACACACAGAGTGTATATGGTAGTAGACAGTAGGAGTTCAACAAAGTAAAACAACATACGAAAAATAATAATAAACAAAACAAAAAACAGAATGAGACAAAAACATTATTTAATATCAGAAATATGACTTAGTATAGTATGGAATTATTCAGGTTTCTCATTTTATTGAGATACTAAGTAAATATTTTCAGAAGCTAAGTTATTTTTTTGGAGATACTGAGTTATTATTTTGAGAAACTAAGTAAATATTTTTGAGATACTATGTTATTTTTGGGAGATACAGAGTCATTATTTTGAGATACTAATTAAATATTTGGAGATACCATGTTATTTTTGAGATACCATGTTATTTTTGGGACATACTAAGTCATTATTTTGAGATACTAAGTAAATATTTTGAGATACTGTTATTTTTGGGAGATACTGAGTCATTATTTTGAGATACTAAGTACATATTTTGAGATACTGTTGTTTTTGGGAGATACTGAGTCATTATTTTGAGATACTAAGTACATATTTTGAGATACTGTTATTTTTGGGAGATACTGAGTCATTATTTTGAGATACTAAGTACATATTTTCAGATATAATATGTTATTTTTGGGAGATACTAAGTAATTATTTTGAGATACTAAGTACATATGTTCAGATACTATGTTATTTTTGGGAGATACTGAGTCATTATTTTGAGATACTAAGTAAATATTTTTGAGAAACTGTTATTTTTGGGAGAAACTAAGTCATTATTCTGAGATACTAACTCTTTTTTTTCAGTGGCAGAAATGTGCTTTCATTTTGGGGGCCTTTTTGTCTCAAATAATGTTAAACTTTATTTTAAATGAACTGCAAAACTAATCAAATGCAGCCGAAATGAACATCTGGAGCAAAGGAAAACAATAGAATAAAATAGTGTGATGAGGGAGGGTGCAACAGAGCACAGTACCACCCCCAAAGACATGGCCGACTCCAACAGAGCTGTTTCACTCAGGACAAACAGGAGAAAATGGCTCAACCTGGTTAAAAATCAGAAAACTTCATTTAGAAACCAGGGCTCTAAAGACTGTTTTAATAAAAATACGTATGATAGGAGCTGAACTTCCAAAACAAAAATAATTATCACAAATAGATAAAAGATAGACAAAATAATAGACATTTAATATTCTAATTAGCATATGTGCTAAATAAGTTATTACAAGTACAATTATATATTAAAGTGATTGTTTACAAGCATATTTATGTGAAAAATAAGTACAATTTCCCTGAATTAATTGCATATTTCTCCTTTCTCGTATCGTTTTGCCTTGTATTTATGGTTTCTGTGGTTCTTTTGATTCCAACAAAGAATAAATTAATTACAACTCCGTGGTACTGTAAAATTAGTAAAAACATGGCTGCCACGTGAAGGCTCAGTACCGCTAACCCCTTTTTTGTGTTTTTTAAAATATTTTTATACCTTTTTGTTGCCTTTATATAATTTTTTTTAATATGTATATTTTTTTCTTATTTATACATATCTTTGCTATTTTGTTCAGTTGTTTCCTCTCTCAACTGAATTCAATTCGAGTCATCTCAGGACACTAAACACATTGAGCAGGACTAGAATACGCTCAAGATTTCCAAAGTCAATATAATTTCAAAGTCCCAACATCACCCAGGGGCAAGCCTTACCGCGACAGTGGCGAGGAAAAACTGCCTTGATAGGCTTTTAGGCAGAAATCTCGTGCTGCCCAGGCCCTTGGGTTCCAACTGCATTTGGTGTTACATCATCTTATGGTTTATTTTTTTATATTTGTTTTGCACTGTGACCTTCACTAGATTTACCATTAGTCGTCACACTCTTCGTCCCATAGAGGTGGATTATTGTGATTCTCACAATTCTCAAGTTGGCATGGTCCTCAAGCAGGCATCAAGGTAGTCCATGCCCTGCAACTGCACCGTTGTGTTCGGCAGGCAGTTGTGCAATTGCAGTAGATCATCTGCAGGAGGCCTTCTGGGGCAGCAGTCATAACTCACAGGAACCGGTTCTCCACCAGTTTCCATCCCCAATCCACTGTGTTCATGTCACCTTCCTTTCCGATCCACACCATGATCTGGAAGTGAACTCTTTGGCAGTGGTATTTGGTTGAGGACACAGTTGGAGGCAGACGTTCTGGAGCAACAAATGAATTGGCGGTAACAATTTTCTTGCTAAAAAGGTTGTACCGCAAAGAGGCAAGTGAATCGTTACTCTTTCTGCCAAACAAAACTTGGTCCCACAATCTCAACCTCTCATCCTGGTTAAGGTATTCAAGGATGATTTTTGTTCGAGCAAAATGGTATAGGCCTACACTGTGCTGCCAACAACATTTAAATGAGGCAAGCAATATGAAATGTCAGTGTTCTTTTCCATCGTCTTCTGAATTCAACTAAACTTAATTGTTTGCTGCTGCCATCCCTTTTCCTAAGAGCTATGCAACTTTATGGACTGCTGATGCTCTGATGTTTCTTCTAATTAACTGACTTTTTATATTATCCTATTTATTAGCCATATTTAAGTACTTTTTTATTCACAACCTATTTTATGCTAACGTGAGAGGGAATTTATTTTTGCCGAACATGCTGAATGACAAATAAAATTAACTTGAACTTTACTTGATTAAAATTGTGAATTTAGTTTTGCTGGGTGTAGTATAACTCCACTTGTATCCTCAAAAACATCTACAGAGGATGCATTGCTAATTCAAGATACTACTCCAATGTCAGTTACTTTTGGGTGCAATAGTTTTGAAATTGAATGTCAAGTCTGTGTTTTAGCAGAAAAAATATATACATGTCCAAAAATACATACTGACTAGGAGTTAAGGCGAAGACAAACCAAGACGACTACAGATCATCGCCGGAAAATGGAGTCGGAAGATTAGTTAGCTCCAGTCTCGCCGAAAAGTGCAAAGAACATATATAGATGACTACAGACTTTACCGGACGTTCTGCGCTTGCATGAGTCGTACTAAGCCTCCATGCAAATGCATTCGGGGCATTGGTTAAATGTTGAATATTTAGATAATACAGGACATGTGAGTAGACGACCAATAAAGCTCAGAAAGCCTCGGGTCCAGCACTTGAACCCTCACCTTCTACCTGTATGGTTTTTTTTTTCATTCACTAAATGTGGGCAAACCGGAGCTCCCCGGAGAAAACCCAAAAGTGCTACCAGAGTAGCCGACAAATAAAGCTCAGAAAGCCTCGGGTCCAGCACCCTCACCTTCTACCACTGTTTTTTCATTCACTAAATGCGGGACAAACCGGAGCTCCCCGGAGAAAACCCAAAAGTGCTACCAGAGTAGCTGACAAATAAAGCTCAAAGCCTCGGGTCCAGCACCCTCACCTTCTACCTCTGTTTTTTCATTCACTAAATGCGGGACAAACCGGAGCTCCCCGGAGAAAACCCAAAAGTGCTACCAGAGTAGCCGACAAATAAAGCTCAGAAGGCCTCGGGTCCAGCACCCTCACCTTCTACCTGTGTTTTTTTTTTTACTAAATGTGGGACAAACCGGAGCTCCCCGGAGAAAACCCTTTTCTTTTTGTTTGTCGTGCGTTTAGACCGGTGAAACCGATCTGGAGCGCCTGCAGCAGGCTCTGGCTATTGACAGGAAGAACCTGCAGACGACGTTACGCTTTTTTGGTGGTGTCACCAAGTGATGTTTGACAAGGCGGGCGAAGCGTTCTTCAAGTGCTGGGTCACCTGATAACAAGTTGAACAGCAACATGTTCACACACCTCTGCCCACGACACAGATCCTGGACAAGCGGCGTGAGATTTTTGAATATTGTTCGGTCAATATCAAAATCGACGCCCTCGACTTTAAGCAACGTTCTTTCGGTCAGGCGCTTGATGATGTCCTCGATTTGTTTTGGGGTGAGGAGCACATTTGCTTTCTGGTATATCTGCGTAACCAGCGTTTGCACGATTAACTCCACGGCACACTCCCTTCTCCGGTGCGCTGCAGCATCCTGCTGATGTTCGGCAGGAGTTGGCGAAGCTATGCTGACCTTGGTGACCTCTGGTGACTTTGTTGCAGGGACCATTATAGCCTCGGGTGACTCTGTTGCAGGGCCCATTATAGCCAACACCATGTTGTCAATGTGTCTGTTGGCCAGAATGCTTAAAAAGTACATCATGACTCCCTGGAAAGTCAGCACTCTGTTGCAGATCTCAAGGTACTGTGGGGCATTTCGCTGGTTCCTTGGTGTTGGGAGGAAGCCGGGTGCCTGTCCGGGTCTCAAGTGACGATAGAGGAAATCACTCAGTTCCTGTGTGATAACCAGGGTTCCACATGCTGGAGTGTTCATGCGGCTTGGCATCTCACAGAGCACATTTACAGCCTGGGTTCCCTCAGCAGTCCCTTCCACAAACTGGCTGATGAGCTCAGGTATGTCTGATGAGCTGCTTGACTGTGTGTGACTGCGTGGTGTGCAGCACAGCAAAGCGTTCCTCAGTTGTGCCAGCATCCGAGTAAGCATCACCTTGGCAAAGAGCTTTGCAGAACACTTCTTGATTTTCTTCTGGATTTCCTGTGTGGCCACTTCACTCTTCTGTTGGGATGCTGGACTTGTAGCTCTCGATGCTGGACTTGAAGCTTTTGATGAAGGACTTGAAGCTTCTGATGAAGGACTTGAAGCTTCTGATGAAAGACTTGAAGCTTCTGATGAGTCCAAACTCTTCAATTCTTCAGCAATTTCTCCTGCAACGATTGAAATCTGCAGAGAACATTCTGATTCCATCGACTCATAGTCAGACTCTGGCAAGTTATCCAAGAGAGGCTGCATGAAATCCCTCATCTCGGTCTCAATTTTGTCCTGCAGAGACCGCTTTGATGACAGAGAGGACTGATCCTCTTCAGAGTCAGTTGCAAGTGATGGAAGGAGGTCTTGTGACTTGGTGACACTCAGACCTGGACCCTTCCTACGTGGTCGTGGTGTCAACGAGCTTTTCATTTTCTTCATGAAAGCCTTTATCATGGCGGCGGCGTGACTGACCATTTTGTTGAGTCGGCGAGGTGGAGTGTTGTGCAGGATGAATTCAGGGCTTTGATTCTCTGAGAGGGCAGTTTTGACGCTGACTGCGACATCTTTTCCAATCAAGTCTTCCAAGCTCTGACCGCTGGCACAACTGAGTTGGTCACCAACATCCATGACATCTTTGAAGGTCTGTGTGACTTTGTCGCACAGGTTGGCCTTGATGTCTTCCTCAGTCGGACTGACATTCCCACTCTGCGGAGCATGAATCCCTTTCCCGGTCTCCCCTGCATTCATGCTCCTCATGGCTGACAGGAACAGTGATGACACCCCTCTCACGATGTCCAGCAGCAGCTCTGCCAGCAGGAGTTGAGTATTGACATCTGGATGACCAGATTTCAACACTGTGTACTGTTGCGGTGTCAGCTTTTCAAAGAAGCCTTCGATCAGTGGACGAATGGTGTGTGAGATGTCTGGTTGCTCCGCCATTGCAGACATTTCTGAATCTTTGAGGTGAATTGTTGATTGTTGATGAGTCGATGCTAAGTTCCTTCCTTCTTCGCTAGGTCTCTTACTGTCTCTGGGACTGTATACACATTAATGTGCTCTACTCCTTTATATAACATTTTGGTGACGTGACATCACAGGTTGATCAAAGCCAGATGGAACGTCGCTTTCAAGATCAAAGCCAGATGGAACGTTGCTGTCGAGATCAAAGCTCCACTGACGTCACAGCTGTCTCCGACATCTGAGAATGAGGGAGGCAGCAGTGACGTCACAGCACTCCCGCGCTCCACCCGATGTCTGGCGACAGCGCAGGTTTGCAGCGGTTGCTAGGCAACGGCGCCGCCGACTCGCCACAGCCGGTGAAACTATCGATCGATTGTCATTTCAGCCGCAAAAACGGACTAAAAGTGAGACTCTTGTGTCTGAAGTGAAATGTCTGTGAATCAGCAGCAAAGTATGGAAGGCCATCCAGTTCAAATATACGTGAATTCTAACACGTTAACAACACGTAGACAACACGTAGACAACACGTTGTCAACGCGTCAATTTTTTCACGCGTCATTAACGTGTTGTTTACGTGTTGTTAACGTGTTGTCTACGTGTTGTTAACGTGTTAACGACGCGTTCATTTCATGCGATTGTGAGCCCTTTGGCCACTTGTCCAGTTTGAACGGGTGAGAGTCATAAGTTCCCATTGGCTACTGAGCAGTAGGGTTAAACCATTTCTGTAAGCCTGGGGCATTTTCCACCGACTATTTAACATGATAAGGAACCTCTTATTTCTTTGCCATTTTCTTCCTTTATTGTGTAGCTTATAAAAATAAGACATTTGGATTGCAGTTTTATTACTTTATTAATGATTACTAATGATTAGTTATTCAATTATAGATTTTTTTTATCAGGATAAAATTGCCTCCTTTTGCTCCATTATAGTGAGCATTCAAGCTTTAAAACCATTCTTCAAACTTTAATTTTATAGCCTTAAAAACATTAACAATCTTGTCGGGAAAACGTTACTGCAATGGTACTCACTCAATGCTTTAATGAATATCTGAATTATCTGAAAACATGGAACTTTCCTCTGAGCATTTTAATTTAATATATGACCAGCAGGGGGCATATCATACTATACTCTTCTTCCTGATGAAATGGTAAAATACAGGTTAAGTATGTCCAGGTTTTATTTTGACGCTTGGGGTGCGAAGCCCTGTTGACATCATTTTATATTGTTTTTATATTTTCTTCTCTTTTGACCATAAGAAAAGAACACACCGTTTCCCTTTTATAACAAGAAAGCACAGTGAATACTGCTGAAGCTGCACAGTGCTTACAGTTTTTCTCGATCGTTTACACACATTTTCTGAAAGCATGCCTCATACTCTCAGAACTCTACACACAAATCAAAAAAACACACACACAATGGGCAAAACCCCTCAATTCTCCTGCAAAATGAAACTTTACATTCAAAACAATGTTATTTCTTCTCAAAATGGTATTTTGTTGTCAAATGACACACACAAACCATCATATGAATAGACATTTATAAGAACTAGTTGAACACTGATGTGCTCAATGTAAAACACGATGAACACTTCTTCTCCATTTACCATAATGACTTAGGCCTTTTTTATGTTCAGTGTATTCTTGTGGGAAAAATACAGTTTTTCTCAATTGTTTACACACAAATACTGGTACTTGAGACACAATGACCACAACATGCAACTCATGCACCAACACCCTGAACTAGCTCTGCTAAACTGCAAGCACGATTCCTGCTTTACACTCAAATTGCAGTTTTAAAACACACTTTTTTCAAAACACTACACACAATTCTCTGCATTTGGCACAATTTTCATGAAGAAAATCTCTTGTTTTCACAAGGAACACACTGCCATTCAAAATTCTAAAGTTAATTTCCCTACTATGCACACTGACTCATCACATGGGAAAACACCTGCAACACAGTTTTACAATTTGCAATCAGAGCATTAGCATAAAAGTGCAACAGGTGAGCTCTTCTGTTTTGGAGCAATGGATACCAACATTGGCAACAGAGGCAGAGCCAGAGGAGTGAGAGTACGAGGAGGAGCCTAGCATGGATTTGCCCCCGCTGCTCGGCCATCGCTTGCATTGCCTGTGATGTGGATGAGGTGCTGTGGCCAGACCGAAACAGAAGAGAGGATGCGGGATAGTTGTTGTTTTTTTGTTTTTTTGTAACTGTATACAGTAAATTCTTCTGGTTTTGTATGTAGACCACTGTATATGCAACTTTGTGTTGGTTTGGATGAAAACTGTGTACATTACAGTATTCTTGTGGGAAAAATAAAATATATAAAAACAATATTCTAAAATATTTTACAACACATTTATGTACTGTCTGTAGTGAGTGTAACACTGAACAAAAAAAGGCCTAAGTCATTATGGTAAATGGAGAAGAAGTGTTCATCGTGTTTTACATTGAGCACATAGTGTTCAACTGGTTCTTATAAATGTCTATTCATATGATGGTTTGTGTGTGTCATTTGAAAACAAAATACCATTTTGAGAAGAAATAACATTGTTTTGAATGTAAAGTTTCATTTTGCAGGAGAATTGAGGGGTTTTGCCCATTGTGTGTGTGTTTTTTTGATTTGTGTGTAGAGTTCTGAGAGTATGAGGCATGCGTTCAGAAAATGTGTGTAAACGATCGAGAAAAACTGTAACCAATCAGCGACGCTGGTTTCACGAGGTTCAACCTCTCCGCTAGGTGGCAGCATTGTCAAGATAGCTAAACGTCCCCGTGGTCACGGATGGACGGGGGGTCGGAATTAGAAGCAGATGTTGCCCTCACGCACACACACAGACACACGTACACACAAACACACACACACACACACAAGGGAGAAGGGAGAAAAAGAAGGGGAAGAGGATGAAAATTAAGCAGTAGAAGTAGAAGAAGAAGAAGAAGAAGAAGAGGTGAACTAGAGTTTAAATCGTCCAGAACATCATCAAAATAGTGTAACAGTGTGCACAATGATTTGCATATAGGTAGTCTACATGTCCAGGTGGAACAGTTTGACGTCATGTCACATACAAACATGACCTGACCTATTTTATCTGATGCACCATCCATCATCTCCTGATTTCACCCCGATTCAATATTATGATTATTATAATAATTGTTTTATGTGGTCTGACCCTTTCATTTCATTATCATCATTAGATAGATAGATAGATAGATAGATAGATAGATAGATAGATAGATAGATAGATAGATAGATAGATAGATAGATAGATACATACATACATACATACATACATACATACATACATACATACATACAGTATTATATATTATATAACATGAGGCTACTTAAAGTAATGATATGGGATAAGTAAAAGCAGTTGTAGGCCCAGCAGTGATGTGGTGGGTTTGGCGGACAAGAGGAGCAGACTGACAGGGAGGAGCTCCAGTCACAACAGCAGGCGGACCCTCCCAGCAGCAGCAGCAGCAGCAGCACGGCGGAAGGAAGGAAGCGGAAATAAAACCTTATGCTAGCAGCTACGGGCTCCTAGGACGGGCTGTGAGCGACATCAGACACACATCGTTTGTTGCCCATCGAGAGGAAGCAGGGAGTGGGTAATTACACGATAGGGGTTTTTCTGTTTGTTACGGTGGCTGCGTCGACACGGAACATCTCGAGTGGTGAGTTCGCCCCCTTGTGCTTTCACTCTTTCTCCATAAAAGTTGTGTTTCCTTTCGCGACGCAGGCTAGTCAAGTTGAGTTAACGTTAGCTGCGCTAACTGTGCCACCGAGCTAGCAACAACAGCTCGCGCTATGAAGAAGAAGAGGAGAGAAAAAAAGGTGTTTTCTTCCTTTTCACGTTTGCCAACGTGAAGCTAGCTTGTAGGCCTCTGGCTTTACTAAAACAGCACTTGTTTGTTTTGAGGCGGGCAGCTTGTTCCGAGTAATGCCACCGTTAATGTGCCCGGTGCGATACATTAACGGGGGTTAAGTTTGGCGATCGCGCTGCATCGCAGTTATTGTTATCCGACCGTTAGCCGGCATGCTAGCTCTAGCGTTCTACAAGACTGGGCGCAGGCTGCTTGCTGGAACGGAATCGAGGCATTCGATTAAAAACGCGGCGTGATGCTCAACATGGTACCCGACTACATGCTGGAACCTGACAGGTTTTGACAGTAAACAATCATGCGAAGGTTGTGAGTCCGTGCCGAGGTACTACAGGGCGCCAGCCTCCCTTTTCTGTTACTTTGCCTCACCCGACGTTACTACTGTCACTGGTGTGACCGTGGGGGGTTGAGTTGTTGACAGTTGTATTGCTCTATAAACAATGGCTGCAGTCACATTTCTAGAACTTAAAGTTAACGATAACGTCCATTGACTTTCCTAGAAAAGGCGTCTTGTATCTACTCTGTGTAGCTAAGCTATATCCGCGACGAGACACCATGGATTGGTTTAGAAAAACAAAACACTATCAACGCCACAAGTTTGTTGCTCTTTTGTTGTGGTTGTCATGTATCTTGCTGTATTTGATTGAATAGCGCTATTCGACACATTAGTGTGAACCCATTAGAGCTGTATGTAGGCATGTTAGCAAACAGCTTTAATGAGATAACGTAGCTTTATCCATTTAGCCCAGCAAGTGTAGGTTTAGCCTGTGTATCACTGTCAGCTCTGCTTAAGTAGGCTACTGACTTATCTCTGCTCGGGCCAGCCTGTACCAATGGCCATTGATTATGCAGTGAATTGGACGTGGCCCATTAACTGCAGCAGGGAAATGTAGGCCTTCACCCCCAGATGAGCAGCAATAGGATGCTATATTTTGAATATTGTGAGACCTCAAAGTGTGTGATGTTTACATTGCAAAATAACAGTGTTGTCATTACAAGGAGATACTTATAAAAACGTTTTACATGTGTAACGAGAAGTCATTTGAAATGAACATAAAGGAGACATTATGTTCGCACTTCTATTTATATTTTTAAGTAGAGGTCTGCCAAAAGTGGAGAGTAGATCAGATATGATTTGCTCCAGTTCCGCTGAAAACAGTGGCTTGTGAAATGAACTATCTGTGCCAAAACCAATTATTCACTTGACCTCTGTTCTGTAGCTTTTGAACGTCTTAATTACATTTCTAAAGGAGGACCTTCATATGCCTGGCTATCGACCTCACCCTCCCCTCTACAGTTGTTGCTAACTCTTCACTTGATTTAAAGCCTGACTGTGTGTCACGCTGTTTCTTGTCTGCAGGTACCTTACTGTGACCTTTATGTGAGGTCTAAGCCGTAAAGGAGCGGGTCATAGACGGGAGGAGAGACTCGGAGGAAAGCATCTGGCCACAGACGACTGGATAAGTGTTTTTATTTTTTATTCAGCCACCGAAACAGGACAACAGCCAAGCGGTTTTCCAGCACGCAGCAACAATCATGGAGGCCATTGCCAAATACGATTTCAGAGCTACTGCTGACGATGAGCTCAGTTTCAAGCGCGGAGAAGTCCTCAAGGTAAGGAAAAAGCTATTCAATCGTCTAATGTTAGGACTTGTCCGCATTACTCATAATTATGAAACCCTGGAAGATCTTTTCTTGCTGTAACTTTAATCCACGTGTAATTAATCATGCTGTGTCTTTCCTGTGGAAAACGAAAGTGCCATCAAGAGTTTCATTGTTGGTTTCAGGTAGTCGTTTTCATTAAACACAATAAGTTAATATCTTCACCGAAATAATGAGCCTGTATCTTACAATGTGATGTTATTTTTCATCTCTGTTTTAAATGTTCATACCCTTGCCAGAAGTACCCATCAAACTTAAACCTACATTTAAAATAAAAAACAGAGAGAAGAGACTCGGGCTGTTGCTTAAAATCCCAAACACCACTGCGTCATGTGATGGTGCACATGGTAATTACATGTGGCGACAGAACAAGACAATTTTAGGTCTAGAAGCTGTGGCCCATTGTGTGATAGTAAAGTATGCTAAAAGAGCAATGCTAGTGTTACACTGCAAAAAGGGCCAGTGATTAAAGAGGCAAAAGGCGCCGGCCTTTTGTTCCATTATGAAGCATCTAAAGTGCTCTCTGTGAAACCCCAGGCTCGTCCAGATCCTCAGGCATTAGAAGCTTATTTTAAAGCCTCATGCTCTCTGGTTGCCTGAAAAAACATTTGTCACTCTGACCTTGATGAGATAGCCCAAGATATTAGAAAGTACATTCTGCAATTTCCCTACACAATGATTCACTTTGGATTCAAATGCAATCATCATAATCCCTGTGTTTAGAGTCACCGTGACAACGAGCAGGATGAAGAGGTGGCAGTTGGGAAAAATTAGATAAACCTTTTGTATCGTCTGTGAAAATGTGTTTTGGTAAACGCTCGGATAAATAGTTAAAGGTTGATATTGCATGACTTTAAGAATTCCCGTTCTCCCCCTCTGGCTTAACGGTCCGTCCTTGTTTTACTATAAAAAGGGCCGCCTACGGTTAAGATGGTTCTTAGAAACTGCTCGTAGGCTTTTGGCTGACAACAGGGTGAATAGCCCCTTTTGTAAAAGATACATTTGTAAAGGGACCACACAGCTTCGTGCAACCTGTCATCTTGCTCTGATCATAACAATAAGTAGTTTTTACGGGCAATGTCATCGTTGCCGGACGTGCCGGTCGGTGGAAACCTGTTGCGATGCAACTTATCTTTTTATCACCGTGATATTAATTGTGTTTTCTTGTTGCTCCGGATAGCCTCAAACAACTGTAGTACTAAGGGATCAACAGGGGCCGCTACATAAACACCCTCAAAATAGTTTTGCTGTTGTATTCCTCCCACAGAGTCTTGATCTTAACTGTGAAGGGCCCTCTGTTTTTCAGTCCAAGTGAGATGAGTCCGCTCCTGTGCCAATGATTCTCTAGCGTGCAACACTCGTTTTCATGTGATCCTTGATTTTATTCTATCATATAATAGACTGTGTGCGTGTGCGTATGGGTGTTTGTGAGCGAGAAATATAAAAGTCGGCTGTCTCGACTGTTCTATCTGGGATGAGTGCTGTTTTTTTTTTTTTTTTTTGCTGAATAAGAGATTTGATTGGGGAGCTTGAAAAGATTTCTTATCTCACCAGGGGGGCTGAGAGAGAGAGAGAGAGAGAGAGAGAGAGAGAAGGAGAGTCAGCTCAGGAAACACTGAGCTAAATCGGCGTTCTTATTAAATTTACATAGGAGAAGAGAAAGCACTGTACTTTTCCTCTAATTTCAACAGCTACTGGGAAAGCTCCAGCCAGATGGCAGAGCTCCAGTCAAATGTTAATGGGAAAATACCACAGAATCTTCCCTGTAACTGACACCGTTAGAGTTGAGATGTGCCTATTGGTGCCTGGGTAATTAACATTAAACTGTATCTATTATGTTGTGACGTACTGGTTTAATGTTCTGCTTATTGTTTTTCTAACTGTCCAACTCCTGAATTGTACTTCTCAGTTCCCTTTATGCCATGCGCGTCAATTCTCTGAATTCTTGATTTGTTTCCTCCCTTGCAAGATGCTTTTTCTGGCGTTTTTTATCTCCTTTACAGAAGTCCCCTGGAAAGTACGGCCATTTTACAGAAATGGTTAAAAAAAGAAGCACTTCAACTACCCTGTTTAATGTGATGTCATTAATTTATTAATTACAGACCAAGCCATATCTTTTGTTCTCAAATCTGAACAGAGTATATCATGTAGCCAACACCACCTGACATACTATATTAACATACACAGTTAATGCCTTTATGTGTACATTAGACCAGTGCTTCACACACAAGGGCTAAATATTTATGTATCGTGGCCTTGCATATTTGACCCAGCGAGAGTGTAACGTAAGTGCACAACCGTAGAAGCTACAGAAAAGGGCTTCGCAGGTTATTTCTGGACGGAGACTAGATCTGAAATGGGGAAGAAAAGTCTGTGTGACTGTTGCCTCAAGCACCGTGCACATTTCATCTGAATCAATTGTTGGATGCTTTGCCCATAGGACCGGTTCACTTTTTGAGACGGAATGAATTGGCCTGATGTTTGTCAGATAACAACCCCCCCCCTTCTCCGCTTCTTTCATCTTTTATTATCCTATTTGTGGTTCTCCTCATAGTACTCCTACATTAGTCTCAAGACCGAGTCTTTCTCCCCCGGGTTAACTTATGAGAAACGGGATGAAACAAGCTCCTGACGTTCACTTAAATATACTCGTACACTAAGCTACACCTTCTTCTACATGGTCTACAAGTATAAAGCTGCAGTTTAAAGTCATTTTGGCGCTCTTTCTGCAATGTTTTTTATGTAATAGATCCAGCAGTTATACTCAAACTACTTCTTATGTCCCACCAGAATATCAGAGTGTTTCATACCGATTTAAGCACAAAATGGTAAGTTTAAAATGGTCCATTGTGTACTCCCAAAACAGGGCCTGAAAACAGAAAAGTTGTGATCTATAAAAACAATCTTGACGGGAAAATATGCAGAATCTCTGAATGCACATTGTGGAGACGGGGAAATTGGCGACACAGATGCTGAGGTGGTGAACTGAAGCCAGAATGTAGAAATGTAATTATATTATACGTCCCACCCATTTAATTCACTTCCTTTCACACATTACTTATAGCTCCACTTCATACAGACAGATACAATGTACTGTATACACACAATCTGTGAACAGCTGATGCCAGTTTCACACACTCTGCACGTCTTCACCTCCTGCACATGTGGATTGTGTAAATGTGATGAATGGAAACCAGCCTTCACACACTCGATCCATAGCCTCATCATGAGTCCTACTCATGATGCAAATAGATAGGCCTGCAGCTGCATGATGGATGCACTGTCACTGTTGGAGTTACGCGGAGGGAACGAGTGTTCTCTCCCACGCGAGCCTCGATTTCTGTGTGCGAAAAATTCCTTCAACGTTCATGACGTGCTTCGCGTTGACCAGGGCTCCAGACTAACTTTTTGCATTGGTAGCACTGGTGCGCCTAACGGCCCCCTTTATGCAAAATGCGGCAGTAGACAATAACGCACTCCTTCGTAGAGACGTCTGTGTCGCCGTCAATCATGAATGACGTGTACGTGGCGTTTCCAACCTCCGCAGCTGTCTTGTTCTTTAGTGTCGGCATTTTTTTCATCAGAATAATTTCGGGCTTAAATTTAGTGAACGGCAACTCCTCCTTTGCAATATTGTATGCGACGTTGAATTTTATAATCATTTCAGATTCCTCAGCGGACGTGATTGATACAGCCTGACGCTGAAATGCAGCTGGATGAGGGGCCACTTTATTAACACACTTATCACGTCATGTAGTAGGCCTATGCTTTTTGGACATATTGCGCTTTTTCAATGTCTCGATGCGAAATGTTGTTGACTCCTCCACAAACGCACTATTACCGGCCAAATGCTGACCGCACTCCCGACAATAAATGCAGTGCATTGAGTCCATTTCTTCATCGTACATCAGCCAGGGAAATTGCTTCAACCAGTCCTGTCTGAAGGCATATTTTTGGGCTTTTTAATTAGTCTCGGGGCGAGGCTTTCTGACTCTCTTCATTTTCAAAGAAAATCGAAGCGCTCATTGTCGAAGCGCTCAGAGTACCTGCTCTGCTCGCTCGCATTTTCGAACTGACACAATTTACAGCAGTGTGAAAAGGACCACAGCCAATCAGAGGCAAGGACCCGCCCGAGCTCTGTCTCTTATTGGTTTAGACCACGATACCGTCAGGAGAACATAAAGAGATGCTGCGCTTATGATTTTTTTTTTCACCCGAGCAGCGTTAGGTGCACCTGTGCGACCTACAATTTTTTCAGTCGCACTCATAAAAATTTTGGTCGCATATGCGACCAAAATGGTCGCACTCTGGAGCCCTGTTGACCCACTTGTAGTTGAACGTGGGCAGGATTTGATAAACTTATGCCCACATTTCTAGATTTTTGATAAAGGAAATTGCTGCGTACGTACATCTCCTCAATTGTATGTATGAAAATATTTAGTATTGATCATACACATTGTTTGAGGCCTTTTTTTTTTTTATTAGTTGCCTCAGAGAAGTATTTAGTAAAGCAACATCAGGTTGGTCTCTCTTGCTCACTATCTCCCTTTGCTCTTTGCACTCTGCCTTTTAGACCGGTTGGACATTAGCTACATAGCCACCGTTTCAACATGAATAATACTAAACTAAATTCCTCCTCGCGTAGCCACCGAAACAGATTAGCAATAACAAACAGCCTAATGAGAGTGCTCCATTTATTTCAAACTTTTGCAGATTGTGGTGTGTGTGCGTGCTGCTTTTTGCTCCCCACAAGCGCTTGAAGAAGTGCTTCTAAAAAGAAAACTTCCCTGAGGTGGTGCGTGTGTTTGTGGTGGCTCCTTTGCTTCCATCAGCGGTGCTATCTGGCTGCTGATGCTAATACTAAACAGCTCTGCTCTTAGGACAAAGGGCCCCTCTCATGAGGGAGCAGGCTCGTGTTAAGGCTTTTGCTTGAATGTAGCATCCTTCAACTTCTCACCATTTTCAGTATCACTGGGCGACAGCGGCTGTGTTGCCATCTCCAGCCCCCGATTCGGCATAGAGGAAGATCTGTTCACTACTGCTTTTATTCACAATGTCGCTACCTTTCACTACACACTACTACGGGACGCTCATCTTTATAGGGCTTTTGGGAATTGTAGACATCATTGCATTCAGCATACATGGCTGAAAGGATGCCAGTGTGGTTTGGTGCTGTCGCCTTCTAGGCCACGCCTTTAGTAAGAATCATCGGCACAAGCAGTACAGTTGGTTACAGATAGAGTGACTCAACCAAAACTCACCGTGCCGAAATCCAAAGATTAGGCAGCTCTGGCTTAATGCCACGCTGCAATTTTCCTCCTCGTTTGAATAGCTTTCATAAAACACCTTTTTATGTAAGCATTTATCTGCCACCGAGGGGATCAGAAGGTTGATTTAGGGACATGAAATCCTGATGTGCCTGACGAGTGAAACGCCCCGACTGTGCGTGCTGACTTTTATCACTCGTTGTAAAAAGTATCCGTGATGTGGAGTGATTACAAATGGGACATGCCGGTTCGTCTGGCATTAAGTATGAAAGATGCAAATGATATTAAATGTCATATGAGTTTCCCTTATATCCTATAAAGAGGTCTTTGTGATGATGCTAAGTCACACTGGAGAATATTTGCCAGAGTTGATTTGGTTTGGTTTTGCTTGCTGACTTTTGTTTTGGTCGACTATGATCAGTCGGATTTTTGTGTTTGTTTTTTTCCCCGCTCGTTGACCATCACCTTTAGATCGTCCCGCTTTCATTCATAATACTATTTTGTGACAACACAGTAAATGGTATCCGTTGGATGAAAGGGAGGCCGTATTGTCCAATTCCATCAGAGTATGTAGTAATCAGGTTTCACAACTGTCGACCAGTTAGCGAGCATTGTGTCACCGTGACTCACACAGCTGGTGGACCAGACCAGGCTCCCCTCTAATTTGCAGCCTTGAGTCATACAAGCGTTCTTTATAATTTGCCAGTTCACGAGTAGTGAAGCAAAATGTCACGTTTTAACATAGAGTCCAACCCCTCGCGGAGTCAGAACCATTTCATGTTTCATAAAATGTGTAATTAGATGTGTGTGTATTCTGCATGTTGGTTTTGCTCATTTTGTATCAGTAATTAGCCCACAGAGCTATTTCTAGTAACTGTATTCGCTTAATCAGAACCCAGAGCTGGATTTTTTTTAAGTCTTAGATTAATGGATACAAAAATATAAAAATTTGAATGCACTAAAGCTGGGCTTTTATGTCAAAATGTCTTCCTGCGTTAATGTGCAGAAAGTGGGACCATGACAAATTTGCATCATGCAGACTAGAGCAGTTTCACAATGTGGTCTCCCATCATGCATAGACAAAAAAGGGGAAATTGCCGCTGGTGAGCGGAATGTCTTTCGCTAAATATAACTGCATACTGTAAGAATCGTAGCGTTTCATGCCTCTCTTACTCCGTGTTCGAACTTGTATAACATTCAGAAGTTGACATTGAACGGTGCGTTCTACACACGCATACTTTTTTAACATCACTACTTGAGATACTGGAGATGACTTCCTAAACTTGAGTTAAACTTTATGACAATCGTCATATTCACGCAGGTACATGCATGACGTTTAACCTCATTTAACCCATCCTAAGCAGCAGGTAGATTGAGGTTCAGTGCCTTGCTTGAGGACTGTGTCACAGACCAGATCCTCAAGCAATAGTTTGATCACTAGTTGAAGCTCTTCCTTCTGAACGCAGCACTTGTAAACTAGTTTCAAGGAGAGCCTTGTTAGCCAAGTGGTTACAGCATGTCATTCAACGTACGTGTGTGTAAAGAAATAAAGAAAGGTCTAGTTTTGTACGTATGAGAACCTTGTTTACATGACCTGTTGCAGTAGTATTACAATAGAGTATGTCGCATTCATGTAAATCATTGTTTATTACAGCGGTCTCTTGGCACAAATACATAGATTCACATATCACATGAACATAAATTGAATACAGATCAACCAGCCACTTCTACAGTAAGTGGTAACTGGTCCTATCACGCATTGTTGTTTGACCAGTTTTATGATCAAATCACCTGTTTTTTTAAATGGCTTGCCGAGTCATATTCTGTGTCAAAATGCAGATCTAGAGGCAAAGCAGCAGGCATGCGGTGGCTACAGAAGAGTGGGCATTGCCCTGAGCGCTGTACACTCTCATTTCCTCCTTAAATAAATAAAGATTAACAGCTCTGCTAGCTGACAGGATTAGCTCCTATCAACAGATCTTTGAACTGTGCCCATGCAGCACCATCGAAGATGTGCCCTCCCATCTCGCTACTTCTTGAAACTGCTGTCTTCAGTTTCAGATCATTTTTTATTTGAGCTCTGGTCGAGTCGTACAGCTCTGTCAAACTTATATTGCAGCCACTAATGAAGTAGTATGCCATAAAATTCCAATTTAAAGTCACCCGAGGAATTGAATGAGGGCTTTCCAATAGATTACCAATAGAGCCGAGGCCTTTGCGGAACATTAAGGCGCTCAATGGCTATTATAGTAGGCAAAAGAGAACATGTAATTCATTGTTACAGTGAAAAAAAAAAATAATTCACAGTAAGTCAGGGACATTGCAAAAACAATAAGGGGGTTGCTGCAAAATGCTAATAGTGACTGACTATTTTTCTGCTCATCGGGTCAATATCAGTTTCCGGTTCAGCTATTCTCTACTTAAAATGTCTAAATATTGTATTATATACATTACAGTATTTAACATTGACCAGCTGTGTGAGATATTCACCAAAGAAGAGTCTTTTCCTTGAGAAAGCCGGCATTGTATTTATTTATATTTTTGAAGGCCAGACTCAAATGGAGCTTAGTCTGTGGTAAAGGTGTCTAGTCTGTCCCAACATAAGTGTGTCCTTGTATCTGCATACGTACACGCTTACGTTAGTGCCACAGCGTAGCTGTTTTCACATCCTGTTTGATCTGTCTTCCAACACCCAGCAACTTCCTGTGTCTCCACAGCAAACTCGAGCAGCCCTACAACGTGCACCTACCGCACCGCAGCGCTGACTTCACACAGAGAAGCACAAGCCGGGTCTTTTCCTGACACGTTTGGAATCTAGTGATCGCTCTACTCGCAGCGGAATAGCAGTAAAATGATTTTGCCTCAGCAAGAACTCACCGTATTTGAGTCGCCCTGATACAGACATCCTGTTGTCCCTCTTTAGGGTTTGCACTTTAAAGGAAAATGGAGCTTTTAGCCAGTTGCTTCAACACTTCCACCCCTCCCCTGATTAATGGTTCCCTCATCGCTGATTAGTGCTTAGGGTATTGATTTCCATTCCCTGTCCACTTGACCACCACTGAATAGAGGAAGAGCTGCATCAGTGCTGCCTTGTGATGCCTGAAAGTCTTGAAAATCCAAACCTCACTTGAAAGCCTCCTAATCCTTTATTAGTTCCAATCCCGGATCCTAGTTGATTTCCCCCCGTTTCCTCAACACTTTACAGATCGATTCCATCTCCTTTCTTTTCCAGCTTTTTGAAACAGAAACGCCTGTTCAGCCGCTAGCAAAAGTAAGCTAATCAATAAGGGTATGATTTTAATATAATAACTGAAAGGCTTAGTTCATATTTTTTTTCAAGTAGGGTGGTAAAAGGTACTTCACCTTATTCTAATATCTACAGTAGATGGCTCATGACAGTTCCCGGTACTCCTGTGGCGAGATGGCGACCACCATCTAACTTAGTGTATGTGTTTATGAGCAGTGCTGTACCTAAAGGGTGAATTAATAGATATGTTGCTCACGTGTAGTTTTTGGTAAAGCTGAGATTCCCCCTTCTTACACTGCCTGAGGCCTTATCGGATCTCCCTGTGATCCAAGCGACTGCGTGTGTGTGTTCAGTCCATATTTGCATAGGAGCAGACTCTTTTCTAATTAAGTACTGAATCTCTGGAGAGAGAGCTTAGATAAGTACACTGACTCATTTATTTTCTCTCTTCTTACTTGTGTCTAATTCAAACAGTGTGACCTTGTTAATGTAAGAGAAGCTTTTTTTTTTTTTTTTTTAAAAAAGGCTTTTCTATAAAGTATGTGGCCCTCTAACAATGCATGCATCAAAGTCAGCTTTAAAACACACAAAACACAATGTGAGTCAGGAGAAAGTAGCATTTCAGTCTTTTGTGTTTGCAAATGATTTTCTTCTAGATGAGAGTTGAGGGGGAGGAATAGCAACCCGCCGCCACCAGCATGCTGCAGTTCATAAGACCAATGGAAGGAGATGTGGAAACTGCAAATATTGCCTTAGCTTAGTAATGGAAGATGGTGTGTTTGCATGAACCTTTTCCTGCCTCTCTACCTTTTCATTGTTGGGCTATTTTGAGTGAGTGAGTGTATTTGAGGCATCTGCTCCAAGTCAACATATGACAGACCAGCGACTCCCCACTCTGGTCTAATAGCTGCCCAACTGGCCATGGTTTAATATGTCGCCACTCATTCCTGATGCTGAAGTTGAAGCACTCTCTCTTGAATTGACCCCCTCTCTCCCCCTCCCTTCATTTCTGAGGCCTTGCTTTCTCACAGCCTGTTAGAGTGGGAACTTGTTGTTGAGGGTGTTCACTAAAAAGATATGTGATGCAATTATACTGTTCAGGTTTTTTTTTACAAATTGTTAAGTCATACCAGTATGCGTTTTAAGAGTTTTATAGGGACACAGCTGGTAGACCATATGCAGAGTAGCAGCTGTACAGGTGGCATTCGCTAGTCCCTTATAATAGTCATCACTGTGGGTATTATGATTGTAATTTCCCTATCCATAATATGCTAATCATTCCATTGTGGAATTGTTACTACAACATTGTTTGCATATAGCTGTATCTTTATTTGTTTGTTTTTTTAGTTCCATTGTTGGAACATACATTTTAATACGTTGGTCACAGATAATAGAGCTCTACATAGTACACAGAGAGAGATTTCAGACACAGCCTTTGTGTTTGTAGACCTCCGTGGTAAATGCACATGATTCTATTACATTTTTCTCTCTCAAAATAATGACCTCAAAGAGCCTCTCAGTTTATAGCTTAGGAGCAATGTTATCACTTATTGCACAGCAAAGATGAGCAGCTGAGGGCAGATAATGTGATAATAATGTGTCGGTAGAAATGCATATGATTAATGGACGGCATGGTAAAACATGCTGTCCTGAACTGAAGGGGACACTAGAATAGCAGTTCTGTTTCAGTTGAATACCTTTTCTTATTTTATTTTTTTTTGCGTTGTCATGTCCTGTACTGTACATCCTCTTCATTGCAATAAATAAAAACAGGAGGGAGCGAGAATATCTCCACAACATATGCAGGTTAGATGATTCATCTAATGGACACCCAAAATACAAAAAAAAAAAACAGCTCAATGCAGCGTGGGAATGAAAAGCCAAGTTTCTCCTTCAGTGGACTGATGGGGTATCACAAAAAGGCATTTAGCTAGCCAGCTACCGCAGATGGAGGAGCGTGCAGTCCACCGAATAGCTAGCTTGGCTGCTTTGAAAAAGAGATGCCCTCATTTTATGTAATTTGCCCCAGAGGAGTTTTCCTAAGCCGATCACAAGGAGCCTGATTCTTCAAAGTGGTCCTCTGTCTTCTTCGTTGGCTTCTCTTTCACTCACACATTTTCTGTCGCTTTCTCTCGCTCCTGCTATTCATCTCTCTCTCGATCAGAGTCGCCTGTCACCGCTTTTTTTGCCTTGTTTTTTTGCTCTTCGTGTCTTGCTCCCTCTGCCCGTTTTCTCGCTGCTCTTCCTCCCTGCAGAGGGTTGAGTCAGAGAGAGCTGTAATTAGATCTCGCTCCTTCTCATCTCCACATCACTCCCTCCTGATGTGCCATAAAGTCAATGATGGCTGTATTTAAGCCAAAAGTTATCATTCTTTCTCTCGTTCTCTCCTTTCCATCGAGTGGAAAAATAGTCCCGACACGGATAGGCCAATGATTAATACATTATGAGTATGACTGATGGGGCCATAATGACATATTCCTTGACATAACTGAGAAGGTGATGGATCGTCAACTCTTGTCTTACTCAGGTTTAGGATTGGTTGCCAGTCGTGTATGGTTGGTTCGTTGGTTAATCTCTTCAACAACAGCTGGTAGAGCCTTGCATTGGCATCAGACGGCAATAAGCCCATTCTCAACGCTATATAACAGTTGTTCCTAAATGCACACACTTGCCTAAGCTGTCACATCTGTTTACTGCACTACAGACTTTGTCGCTTTTTTCCTCCCTTTTTTTGAAGCTCAAGTCATTAGAGGACATTGCCAAAATAATCTGCACGAAGAATTCATACTGTGACAAACAACATGGAGATGTAAGAAAGAATCCTCCCCCGAGCCACTGGAGTCAAATTGACGATGAGAGGAAGAAGAAGTGGGGGAGTGTGTCTAAGATAAAATTATCCCTCCACATCAATTATCAGACTCGGACACCCATCTGTTTTGGAAAATGGTTCCTCATCTTTTCAGGCATTAAGACCTACTGTTCACTAGTCATGATGTTTTTTATCAACTACACTATAACGGTTGGATTGCCTGTTTCCTATTATGTCCCCAACCATAGACTTTGTATCCTGCATACATTAGGCAAAATATGTTAAAGACCTCCATTTTCCTTCATTACTTTAACAAAACACTGACTCTTTCACCTTTTCCTGCTGTACTTATAAATGCCTATTATTATAAATGAACCTTATACACTAGTAATAAAGTTGCACTTCATCGCGTCACGTGTGAGAACCGCTTCTTTTTGAGAAGCCACAGCAAAGCCACGGCCCACCTCTTCTGCCGGGTGTCCAACATTCAGTTTCAGCCCCTGATTGAGGTGTAATTTGTGTTTTGAAGCTACAATCGCCGCTCTATAAGGGAGGCTCCCCATGTGGTAATGGCCTCCAGCATTATTTTAATTACAAGAGTGTTACAAGCCTTCATTTACTGGAAACCCATGTAATCCCTCTCTGTGTGTCTTTCGGCATCGGGGTGGTGCTCATCGCCTGCCTGATCCAAGTCTGCTGCCGCCCCCCCGCTGGGAGCAAAGGAGGTCAAACTCATTTTGACAGCTTTTAGTTTTTTTTTGTTTTGTCAAAGCTGTTTTGCTAAACAAAGCGAAAAGTGGCCAAGTGTGGGTCTTCACACGACTCACCCCACCCCATCACAACCCCCAAACCTGCTGTGATTTTAAATCTGTCATCCTCTCCATATCCATCCATCTTGGCTGGCACGGTTGTTCATCTCTGGGATAACATATTCCTAAAATACCCTACTTTTTTGGGACTTGATCCCACCGTCCCTGCATACTGTCCTAGATACTGTACTGTATGGGGGGTGAATCACTGTGTCCCCTGTGTACGTTCTGGTGCCACCACAGTGTTCACTTCGGCTGCCAGTATGTCAAAATACCAGGCCTCAGATTCCATTCCTGCAGGACGTCCACGCAGTTGGCACCGTCGAACACACAGTATGCACACGCAGATTTCAGCCATCTCTGACTACTTGTGCCATCACAGACACTCTCTGACTATTTTCCCTGTCTTTTTTTGGGAGGGGGGAGCCAGGCCCAGCTGACGGCTCGATATTGTCTGATAGAAAATCACTGTTTACGGGTGACCAAGCCGCCGCCTCCACTGGAGTGTTGATTTTGGGAGCTCTTTTAGATTTAGTATTGCTCTTTAGACCAAAGTGCTTTGTCTTTTATTTTTTTATATCCTTCATAATTTCAATCTAGTTTTAGTCGACGACAACTCGAACCGCTTAGCAACGTCATAGTCGACGGAGTCCTTCTGACCACGTTCACTAGAGATGCGTAGGTCAGTCCAGTCGCACCCACCCGGCACATTATGAGAGCCAATCTGCACTGCCATGCAACATGCACCCTGACCTGCACAGACAACCTCATGTGTTCTAGAAGCACAATAGTCAGGACTGAAGACTGAGGAGAGAGACATGAGTGTTTTGAGGAAGAGAGGAAGGGGGAGATGCTGAAAATAAAGATCTTGTCTACATTTTAGTCTCATTTCATCAACGATATTGCACATTCAACACCGTTTTTGTTTAATGATGAAATGGCACCGACATTTCATCATTAATCATTCGTCAACATAAGTCATTTGTTGATGAACATTTTTCACCATAGTGTTGGTTAATAAAATAAAACACTGCCCCACTGGGACTTTGAAGTCTTTCCCATAGCAACTTTGTTGAGGATGTGTAATCTACAAATAGTCGCCAGATCATTTGAGCAGATTTCTTTGAAAGATAGTTTGTCATCTTTCTCCTTCAGTGTTTGCACATGGACTCAGGTTAAATGTTCCACATCCTTGCAAATGTGTTGCCCTGTTGCCTTGTTAAGAAGAGCCACTCCCTTATGTTGCATCCTGTGTTGATCCTGTGCAATTGCCATCAATATATTTGCGTGTGCTGCTCATGATCTGCGATGTGATGTTTGCGTTCCTTTTTTTTATTTAAATAATGTTTATTTCCACTCCGCTTCGGCCCACTGGCTCCTCTTGCCGGTGGCTGCCTTTGACTTTGCATATTACCAGGTCCACTGTTGTATCTGCTAATCTTCTGCGGTCTGATTAGATAACGTTTAAAACCACTGTTTGATGTTGTCCTGGTTGCCGTCTGGTGTGCAAATAGGCAGCACAAGGTTCTCTATCAGTTTCATTAAACTTGGTGGCAGACCCAACAGGCTTTGGCCTCCGAGGTTTCTGATGAAGCTTTAGCCTGTCTGTCTGTCTGTCTATCGGTCTATCAGTCTGACCTGCCGCACACTCAGATTAACTCACACTCCAGAGTAATCCCTGCTCCTGATTTATTGCAATCCCATGTGGACTGTGCGGACATGTGGTTTATTCGGCGTCTTGTTTGTTGTCCCTGCGTATCACACTCTCCATCTCGTGCGTGGCGATGCTTAGTAAGTCAGTCCTGTGTACGCGTTACGCAATCATGACTTCTTGAGCTGGGATATTTCTTTTATCCACATACTTAGTGTTTTACAAAGGATTTTCTTTGTGACGTTCAGTTTTAGGTGGCCGGGAAAACGGAAAGTAAGGATTTGAATCTAATCTCCTCGCGGTCATCACTTGCACCGCGTCCAAATCTAAGCCAGCAAAAGAAATCCATTCATGCTCTGCATTTGTTGTAAACATGGTTTTAAAAAAGTAAGAAACAGAAACTGTGTGTAACAATAGTGACTGCAAATGATGTCCTTTTTATTTTCATTAGAAGACGGAATAAAACCCAATCCCTTTTATGTTGCATCAGTTTCCCACATCAGCCAAAATAAATCTCTAGTGATTAATAACGTTTAAACCCTGTTTACACACGATATTAATTCATTAACAGAGACATATCTAATTAGAATTCATGCACCTGAGTATCTTGTGAATGATAGCTACATGTGTTAAGCGTCACAGATGTGTTTGTGGGTGGAAGTGCTATAATTGTGCGCTAGAGAGAGAGGGGAGAGACGGGGGAGGATGGTGTCTACAGTGGCAGCTGTGCAGGAGATAATCCCTGGCCTCGGCCTTAACCTCTCAAATCGAAACTCCTACAACTATTGTGGCTCAATCAGATTAAAGAGACAAAAAAAAAAATCTTCATAGAGAGGGAGAGAGGAAGGGACTGCATCTCGTCCAGAGCGCTGGCTCGGCTTGAACACAGACACGGCTCAGTCAGACACAATGCTGCGGTTGTCTTCTCTCTGTATGGTTTTAAAAAAAAAAAAAAAGTGCCAGCCAAGCAAATATTTTACTTCTGCTTTTCCTCATGGCTTGGCCATTCTTTCAGCTTTGAGAGCCCCCAGAATCTAAGTTCAAACGTCACTCCAAAGGCATGTCTAAGCCGGCCATTTTCACTGATTATAATATCCAGACTGCAGGTCTTATCTTTTTAAACACGTTGAGCGAATTTCTCTTAAATGCCCAAAAGATAAGGATGGGCACTTGTTGTATGGGACAAGTTGAATAAGTCTGACTATAGCAGTTTTTGCAAATGCGCTTATTTGCTTGGATTACCCATTGTAAAAGACAAATTGTTGTTTTGTGCAGATTAAACAATTGAGCCATAGAGTGTTAATTAGTGAGCTGGCAAATGCTGTTACCCAGCATTTGTGTCTCCTCCTGTTTCCTGTCTTTACACCAAACTAAGCTACAACTGCTGGCATTTATATATGCTATCTATTTTCTCATCTAACTCTCTGCCAGAAAACGAATAAGCGCATTTCCCCAAATGTTGAATTATTCCTTTTATAGTGTAATCTGAAAGAAAATGGATAATAATCTTTGTCGTTAGTTACTCAGACGTCTGCTACCATGCTGTAAATGCTGGACACTGTGCTAAAGAACTAAAAACACGAGAGCGTTGTCTTTGCGTTGGGTGACCAGAATGTGGATTGGTGTTTATCACGGCGTTCCGGCACGGATGTGGCTGTGGTCGGAAAATTGCCTAATTGAGGTCAGTAATGCTCGGGAGGCTGGTCAGTCCAGCCCTGTGCTGACATATTTGCAGGAGTCGAGGGAAGTCTCTCTGTCACTGCAGCTGCATGTTTTTGATTGGATATGATCAATAAGGGACTCTAGATTTGATGTCAAGTAGGGTCTGGGCATTTATACTACAGGAGTGAATGCAGTATTTAATGAAGTGGTTGAAAACCCCCTGACATGGTGCCCCCCCCCCCCCCAAACCTCCACCCTGCTGTTTCAGGAGTCAAATTGTTCTGTGGTACCAAACTTGCAAAGAACAAGTCCATATATTTTTTTTAGATAACAAAGGATCAGTAAGTTTATATAAAATACAATCCATGTTCTTGTTATTGACAACATGCTTTAACAATTTCAGTTTTGTTCAGTAGCTGCAGAATTGTGTGCTTTGTCTAAAAGATGCAACTGCATTTACTTGTTTTATACAAATCTTACTACATGAAGCATTTTGTGAAGCTATTTCAACACAGCTTCAAATAGGCAGTAGGCCTATCAATAGGCCAGTACTAGCCAGTATGCTGCTAACCCTTTCTGGATCTTATTCGATTGCTAGCATTGCTGTATGGCTCCTGTTGAACAAATACAGAGAATTCAGGCTACTGCACTTTTAGGCATTTGAGGCATTACCGATACTGACATCGGAACAACTCTGCATTTTGTATCGAGCTGAAAATTGATTGCATATGTACGCACAAGTGTCTTACTTGTTTGTTTAATGGTGCATTAAGAGCCATGCTGCTGTTTGCCCCGCTGTCAGCGTCATTGAGACACGGTCATCCCACAACAACACAGCGGTCTATGTGAGCATATGTCCCACTGCACCAAGGACGTGACCCCGATTGGTTTCACTCGGATGTCAGATGGGTTTGATTGTGCGGCGTAATGTTGCAGGTTCACATACGGAATGAACATAATCAAGAACATCAAGAAAGTGTGATCAGTAATTATAATGAATCTCCTGCACCATATATTGAAAAGTTAGATTGGGAAACCTGTTAGTGCAGACAGTGGCTTGCTTTTAAATCCAGAACTTTCACTTGGGCATCTAAGCACTTCATGTCAAGCTGAGGCATAGCGTATATTCCAGCACCTGTTGGGCTCTATTATTAACTTTGGTTGTAGACAGGGTAATTATGTAAGGTTACTGGAGTTCAAAGGACTGTCTGGGGGCATGTTGTGCTGTTTGCCAGAGGGACTCTCCTCCTCAACAATGATCAAATGCATTGTAGGCAGAGTCATCAGTGACATTATTTTATTGTGAACAGGGATTGTGGGTAGTGTTTGGATCATTTGTTTTGTCTTCTTTTTTTTGACTGCCTGTTATTACAAACATGCACAAAACACACCAAACCTTATTCAATAACAAATAAAAAATACAAACCAAAACACTGTAGAATAATGGAATCCTTAAAAATGAATGCCTTTTGATTAAACTGGAAGACGTGTTGCAGCACTTTGCCGTCCATCTGGGATGAGCAAAGCTAAAACCCCTCGTCCTCTCTGCCTCTTGAGCAATGCTCGTGTCTTGGCTCTACAGATTGCATTGTGGGCCAGTTTGGTTCCGAATGAAATATCTTAACGGCTATTCATGAAAGTTGTCTCAAGAGGACGTCTACTACTAATGTTGGTGATCCCCTGACTTTTCCCCCAACGCCATCATTGACATTTTTTGTGGTCCGGAGTGAAATATTTTCATATCCTTCTGAATGGCTTGCCAGGAAATTTGCTGCAGACATTCATGATTCCCAAACAATGAGTCCCTCTGATTTTGGTGATCCCCTGACTTTTCATCTTACGCCATCATCATCTGCAAAACGAATGACCGTCCCAACAGCCTCCGTTGTGCTAATTCGATTATGATCATTAGAGTGTGCTGGTGTTGCTGTTTGGCTTAAAGCGCCGCCGTGCCTAAGTTCAGCCTCACAGAGCCGCGATCATGGCTAGACTCTTATCCTAAACAATAGGCCGTGAGCTGACAGTGCCAGTGAAAATGTGAGCAGAGAACTGCATGTCAGCACTCAGCTGGCCGCAAGGCCATGCCGTGTTGGATCAGTCTGCCTTTGTAGGCGCTAGTTCTTAAAGGTCGGTTTGACGTGTCAACATACAGCCCAGAGGCTGAGGCCCTTTGTGTGAGTCCTGGCTCTGACACTGCCACATTGATGGCAGAAACACACTCACTCTTTGTAGCTCTTCCCATCTCTCTCTGTGTGTACCACATATGTACTCCCGTATCTATAAGTCCACTGTGTTACATGTACACACATCCACCTACCTACTACACCCCCCTACCCCCTTGATTTCAACCCACGCTGCTTTCGATCCAAGGCCACTCCCTGATCCAGTAATGCTGGTCTTGTGCGGGGTGAGCAGCTGGGGGAGGCCAGTGACAGCTGGCATTCTGCAGGCTCACTGGAGCAAATAGACCCAGGCCACTCACACTACACAGGGGCCAATTGGACAGCTGTCTTGGGCTGGGTTAGTGGGGAAATAATGAATTTAAAGGGAGAAGGAAGTGTTATGTTGGAAACATGTTTGAGTGTAATATGTGTTCAGTCAAGTCTTATTTTTTTTTGCCTGTTTGTTTTCTGGCTGCAAACGTCAGCTGCAGTAATGATTGCATGCTTACTGTAGCCAAAAAAAAAATGTATTCTACTTTTTTTCAATTATGCAGATGGGTTGTGATCTTGACACGAGTCGTTCTTCAGTATAAGGGCCTGTGTTGCTGGATGAGAGCGAAAGTAATGCTAGCCATGCTTGACTTCTAGCTGCTCAAAGAATCAACAGTGTGGTTGGATGACCTGTATGGCAGCCTTTTCCCTTTCCGTTGCCTTTCTGCTTGTTACCTTGCTGCTAATTGGTGGCGATAAAAAGCTTATCAAATGGGCTTTGAGTGCTTTTTGCAACATCATCCAGATACAGGATGCGTAACTCTGTTTTCCTCTGAATTTAGTTTACGTGTCGATGTTGCTGAAATGCCACAAAGATGTCAGTTTAAGGAAGGATATTGTGTACTACTTTTCCTGTTAATTTTACTGTCCCTTCTTCTCATGCTTTAATCTGCATTTCTTTTCGTTCTTGTGAAAGCATTGTTTCTGTCACATGCCTCCGTGGAGAATCTGAAAACTGAATAACTAGAGGCCGAGTTCTACAAAAGCAAAGTTATAACACTGTAGATAGTAACACTCAACAAAGTTTTTTGCAATGGCTTCAAATAATCCACATAATTTGAGTGCATTTCAAATGGCTTCTGGGGGAAATAAAAAATAAAAAATGTCAAGTTATGAATGGACCAACAATCACGGGCACTTAAGCAGCTGCTACAGCGTGAAGGTTAATTTCTTTCAGCACGATCAATCTCTCACAAGTGCGCTCACACTTAGACAAAGTGGCGCTCGCACATTAAGCTGGACGCACACCGATGCACCACTAGCCCGGCACACCTTCACCCTAGCCATGCTGTCAGACATGAACGCCCTCACAGCTGTCTGTGTCACTGAGGCGTTCTGCTAAATGAGCCTCTAGAGCTGAAGGCACAGGTTACATACAGACACATTATCAGTCCTTTTTAATTAGAAGGCTCTTTTGTAGCGTTTTAAATTGTATTTGTACTATTTATATTTGCCTGCTGCTCTCCCTGCTGTTAGTTTTGTAGTTTCCTAATATTGACCAAGCCGCTCTCTAACATGTGCTTCTGTAGTCACAGGAAATTAAAGGAAACGGCTCAAAGCTACATTTAGGAGGTGGATTGCTGCCCATGCATTTGTACAAAGCACTAACCTGAACAACTTTTTTTTTTGTGTGTCAACACCAGGTATTAAATGAAGAGTGTGATCAGAACTGGTACAAGGCGGAGCTAAATGGAAAAGATGGCTTCATTCCCAAAAATTACATAGAGATGAAAGCCCATCCGTAAGTATGATGCATGCCAGTTTCTCTAATGTCAGTTTGTAATTGTGTATCTGTGTCTTTGTGGTAACTGTGTGTGTGTCTGTGTGTCTGTGTGTCTGTGTGTGTGTGTGGGACCACATCAGAGCACCCCTGGAAGCAGGATCCTTAAAGGGTGCCAAATTAGTGCTCTCTTTATTAATGTGCTCGAGGCCTCTTACGCTTAATTGAATATTGACCCTTATTGCGTCATTGCTCGGGTGAGATCAGATGTACCTTCGTTTTTGTTTTTGGATGTCATTGTGGACGTTTTTTTTTTTATGGGGGGGCGGGGGGGGATTTAATGCTCTTGGGGTATTTTTGTTTCCCTGCTCTGTGCCAGTGTAAGAATACAGTCTTTATTATGGTTATGGGGAATCAATATTTAGCGGTGCCTCATTCATCTATAACAGTGAACCTCCCATAACCACCACATTTATACTGAGTGGAAACTTGTGTACAGAAATACAATATTTAACAATACAGAAATGTTGCTTGTACCATTGATAGATTGGTAGGCTGAAACCAAGGGGCAAAATAATTGCCCCCGCTTTCAGGTTATTCTGAAAAAAATTCTGTCATGTTTTATTCAGCTTTTATTGCCCAAACATAGCAATGATTAAACTCAGCGCTGTTTGTAGATCGTCTAATCGAAGCAATCTGTTATTATTAGAATTGACTTAATGATCAATGGAATTGGTTTGAATGACAGACCATGTGACATGAGGCGATGTCGGATTAATTATACACTGGCATGTCACGGCCAGTATTGTCGTCATAGCAGTTATCACTTCCTCCTGCGCTCGTGCAGTAAAGCTCACCCCTCACGTTGAACATTACTTTATGACTTTCTCATCAGGGCTTGAGGATTAATTGAACTGCCTGCCAGTTATCTCCTCCACATCAAAGACCGCTGCGTCGATTAGCAGGCTGTGCATGTGCAGGACTTGGCATTTCCACACAAGAGAAGACCTGACCTGGCTTTGTGGCGGAGCAGTGCTTTGTATTACAACTACTTTGTTCCACAGCAGGGCAACCGTTTATGAATTTGAACAAGTGTGGCTGAACCTATTCTTAGATCTTTATTTCAGCACACAATAAGGTCGCTGACTGTATGTGTTCCCCAGCCACGCATACTCGTCTCTCTCTCCAGTTTGTCAGCCTGGTCAAAGTTCACGTCGCGTGTCCGTGCGTCCCTGTGCTTGAAAAACAACATAAAACAACCTTGCTTTGCTTTCTTGTGTTCATGTTAACATGGAAGCAGCGATTCATAACATTGAGCAGAGGCATTATGGGGGGGTTGTTAATGGAAACTCGGCGCTTCCAGTACCTGCTTTTGAAAGTGCAGATAATTCTGTGGAGGCTCTTATTGTGAAAAGCCCAGCGGTCCAAATTTGCACTAATGTGGCATCCCAGAAGAACCACAAATCACAGACTGCAGCGATTGTGAGATTGTCTCATGTCTCATGTTGCTTGCCTTAATGGGCTCCGTTTTAAAGAGTTACCACATCCCAGGATGTCATCAAAACTTGTTTGGAATGACATTTTCCTTTTAAACGGCCCAATATTTGGTATGACTTGAGCCAGACCTGTCTCGGAGAAGTGCGGGAATTTGAGTTTGCTTATCATTGTGGTGACAACTGAGTGACACCCACAAGCAGCAGGCACCCACACAGCCGAACAGACGTGCACACACACATAGCAGTGCTATGCAGCAGAGCACAATGGAGTATGGCTCTGCTCCAAGTCCCAGTCCCCTCTGTTTGTTAACACACCTTTTCCCCATCCAACAGCCAGCGTTAGAGTGGTAGAGCAGCAGGAATGCTTTAGAGGTGTGGGCGTGCACGTCGCCGCCAGTAGTGCCAGTCGTGCCATTATGCTAATGTTTCCATGGCTCCATTAATCGCTCTGCTATCATTTTTATCAAACAGGGAAAGAGACGCAATGTGCACGCTTGCTTTGGTGCTACATCAAAAGTCGGCCATTTCGTTATTGATTTTTCACCTTTGCGTGAAGGAGCCAAGATGTCATCTTTTTAATTATTTACACAAGTAAAGAGCTTTCGCTGGCTTTGTCTCCCATTTGTCTCACCCCCTCTCTATCCATCTTAATCACTTCCCTTATTCCCTCTGTCAGGGTTTTCTCACAGTTCTGTATGAGCAGCATATATGCAACTAAAGAGAAATGTAGGCCACTTAAAAGTGATGGAAAACTTTCTGACTTTTCATCTCAAATTGAATCTGCTGTATTTTTTACTACTACTACTTCTTACTACTTGCCTAGAATCACAGTTTATCTTCTCAGATGCAATATGACATTTTCTATACCTAACTTTGGCCCACTGATCTGAGGTCATCAGTGTTTGCCTCTAGTGTTTTTTTTTTCTTTTACCTCCAGCAAACACTGTGATGTCATAGTGACGTCCGTTGTAGGACTGGCCAATGCTCTGGTAACCTTTTCCTTACTTCCTGGTGTGAACTTGCCGTATTGTTGCTCTTGTTGTCGGCAAATGGATCTCTCTGTCTGGTCCAAAGACCAACGTGAGTAAATGCTGGGTTATTTGGAATGGTGGTTTTAGTTGTCTCCACTGAGGAGCTTGGTGGATCAGTGGTTAGCACTCTCTCCACACTGCTGTGTCCTCGGGTCAGATTTTGTCAACCAGCACTAGGTGTGATGTTTGCATGTTCTCACATTCCCCGCAACAGTTTCCTTCCTCAGTCCACAGACTTGAAATTTAGCTGAACTCAGACTCAAATGTCTTCTTAATGTCTGTGTGATAGACTGACAAAGGTGTGCCCCACCTCTTGCTTAATGCATGATGGGCTGGGCTCCCCCTGTTACCCTTTGCACAATAAGCTATATAAAAGTAAAATGAACACCGTTCTACCGTTTTCTGCCTCCTCAGGTGGTTCTTCGGGAAGATTCCCCGGGCCAAAGCAGAGGAGATGCTAAACAAACAGAGGCACGATGGGGCCTTTCTCATCAGAGAGAGCGAGAGTGCACCAGGAGACTTCTCCCTCTCTGTGAAGTAAGTAGAGCCTACCCACATGATTCACACTCATACAGTTTAAAAAAAAAATTTTTTTTTATAAACACAATTTAACATGAACCTTACATCAGTTTACAGTCTCCTGACAAGTGATCAGGTTCATCTGTTTCCATTCTTGGTATGTCTGAGTCATTAGCCCCTTCCTTATTCCTGTGAAGGCTTCAGTGCTGCCCTCTGGAGACCGAAGCTCACCAGCTATGAGTTGTGTTGGACATCAGCCCTGCTAGTCCTTTGTTTTAGCTGACACGTAGAGGACTCATTTCCTCCTATTTGTCCCTCGCCATTCTGACCTTCCCCAAAAAGACACATCAGTTCACAGCAGGTCACATGTAAAGTTGAAACCAAGATATGGATCATAATTACTGTCCTAACTGCCCTGATTCCACTTAGTCATGCCAGTAAGAGACTGGCATTCAGTAGTAGCCGACAGATTGATTTGAATAATACTCACTAATCTGTCACACAGACATGTAATGCCTTTATTTACCTTTTATTTAAATCTGTGCTTTGTCTTCAAAGAAAAACAGTTCCCCCTCTCATAGTTTTCCTCTGTTGTGCAGGTTTGGAAATGACGTCCAGCACTTCAAGGTTCTTCGTGATGGAGCTGGAAAATATTTCCTATGGGTGGTGAAGTTTAATTCCCTCAACGAGCTGGTGGACTACCACCGCTCCACCTCGGTCTCTCGCAACCAGCAGATCTTTCTGCGAGACATAGAGCAGGTCCCCCAGGTAAGAAGAGCACGCCGCCGTCTACGCTCCACAGCCTCAAACTAAGATCTAAGGATCATCGCCTGTGAACGATTGTTTGCTTAATGGTGCGGTGTATAAACTATTAAGAGTTAAACATGTGTTTTATTTGAGGATATAATGGGATGTTTCTTTACTAGAACCATACGTGCTCATAAATATAGATCAGTGGGGAAGCTAAGTCCAGTTGTCAGCTTAATCACATGGGAACAAACTTCTAGTGACTCTGATCTGTGGTGCTGTAAATTATAAATATAAATTAATTGGCATTGTATGAGTCACTCATTAATAGACAGTGTATTGCTGAAAGTCGATGGCAGTCGGCACGCTACCAGATTGGAGAAAGATATAACGTCCAGATTTAGTGATATCTGCGTGATATCTGCGTGATATCTGCGTGATATCTGCATGATATCTGCGTGATATCTGCGTGATTTGGGACGTCGGTCAGTGGAGGTGGAGTAAGCTCCTGTGAAGCTGGTAGCCGGCGGGTCTGAGGGACAGCAGCAGGAGAAAGAAGCAAGGAAGTGTGGCCAAAACTACACCGGAAATGAAAAGATGAGAAGAAGAGGCAGGTAACACAGCCAGAGGGAAAGAGAGAAATTGATATACTCAACAGACATGTCTGTTACAGATAGGAAGAGGGGGCAGAAAGATAGTGGAGCAGGATGCTGCTGTTTATTATTGTAGGTGGACTATCTTTGACCACCGAAATGCTTGTTTTCTCACATTTTTGAAACGTTATGCTCAAAGAGCTTGTTGGATATATTTTATACCGCCATCTAGTGGACCGAAGAAGCAATTGTTACCAAAAGGTTTAATTTGTATTCGCAATATTTTAAAGTTTATATAAAAAAGAAAAGATTTATACAATTTATACAATGTCACTAACACGTCTTTCAACCTCTCTCTCCTTGTTTTGATCAAACAGCATCCCACATATGTGCAGGCGCTCTTTGACTTTGACCCCCAGGAGGAAGGAGAGCTGGGCTTCCGACGCGGAGACTTCATCCAAGTCCTGGACAACTCTGACCCCAACTGGTGGAAAGGAGGCTGCCACGGCCAAACGGGCATGTTCCCCCGCAACTACGTCACGCCCGTCAATCGGAACATGTAAACAGTCAGACCATGTAAACAACAGCAACCATCACCACCACCACCACCACCATCATCATCATCGTTCTTGATCTCATCAACCCCCCCTCCCCCATCCAACTCCCAACCACCCCTCCACCCCTCTTCGCCATCCCGCGATAACGGGAGCAGAAAGGAAGAATGCAAACAACTGAAAGAGAGAGAGATAAAGCAGGAGTAGTGCCGTCGTAGGCGTCGCCGTGTGGGTGGCAGCTGAGCAAAAATCAACTTTCACTTGTGCTGAGAATGTTCACCTCTCCAGTGAGCGCCTCGGCGAGGACTGAACCATCTTTGAGGGAATTCTAAATGCAGATAAACTAAAGAGTAGTGCACCAACCGTGAAGATAACCAAATGATTCTACCGCTCCCACAGCTGCTTCTGTCTTCTCCTTAACTTCTTAACATTCTGCCTTTCTTTTGTGTTTTTTTTTTCTTTGCCGCATGTTGTTTTAATCACCTAAATGAAATGCCTACCGATAAATCCTAACTGTTTTAAAGAAAAAAAGATTTAAAAAAAATATATAAAAAAAAGAAGAAATGGTTTCAAAAATGTAAAAAAAAAAAAAAAAAAGAGGAGAGAAAAAAAAAAGATGCAATCTACAGTACAGCAAGTTTCCATGTCTAAGATCATTGGCACGAGAGCATTGTACATCAGCCATCGGCTGTATAAATAAATCAACTATAGAGAATCCATTTTTTAAGAATATATATTATATATTTGTATGTGTTTGTCTGTTTTACCTCTCATCACAAATTGTATTTTTTTTTTTTTTTTTTTTTTTTTCATTTGTAAATTATGTTAAATCTTTTTGTTAGTCTGGATAAGACCTAGTAGCTCTAGGATGTGCTGAATTGTCTTTTTTCTGAATCTATCTGGGGGCTCTCAGAGAATACAGCATGTAATTTAAGCGGTCATAAAGTTCCATTGGAAGAGGTTTCTCTTGTCTGTAATGCAAGGAAAGTAAAGTTAGTTCTCTGAGAAGAAACTAATCGTGTCAGGAAGCTAATTCTGACCAGTGAGCAGAGCCATGAGTGCTGCAAGAGCTGTCGTATTACAAAGCCCTGTATAAAGGTCAGCCACCTTTTCAAAGCCAATGTATTTATTGCAGCCATTTTACCTGGGCAGTGAATGTAGCTGACTTGAGTCCACAGACATTAACATGAGGGAAGCGAGGTCGGAGAACTGAACTACACAAACCATGCAAGGGACTTTTGAAAAGACGCAGCGACGTCGTCGATTTCCGAGAGCGAGAGAGAGTGTGGTATGTGTGCCAGGATATGTACAGGTAGTTCACAAGCATATTCACAAGCGCTCACCACATGCATGCATACAGACGCTCCCCTCCTTGTTATACCTGCACGTAGCAACGAGGCCGAGTTTGGATAATCACGTTGTGTAATCACCAGTGCAGATTCGCAGCTGGCACGGATTAACAGTTTCAGAAAACTGAGAGATTGTCTTTTATGCTAAAAGTTGAGAGATCAGCTTAAATGATGTAAAAGTTGTTTTGTTTTTCTTTTTTTTTTCTTTTGTCCAATGTGGTGTATGGTCGAGCACTTTTTTTTTTTTTTTTGTTAGCCATTATTGATTTCCAGTCCTGTCTGTGCGTTTGTGTCACTGTTTTCTTGTTCTCTCTGGATAGTGCCTTTCTCTCTGGTGTTTCAGTGTCTCCGACCTGCTACTTTGAGCCCCCCCACCCCCCTCCCCTCCCCTTTTATGGGGCCTGCCAATCCTGCAGTGAGAAACAGTGTATATAATCCAACCTGTCCCATCCAACAACGCCCCTCCCCCCCTACCTCCCGCTCCCCACATCAACCCGCCTCCACCTTTATCCTCACCAACATGGAACTCTTCTTATTTAAGTGTCTCTCGCCTTGTCTTACCTAATGATACTGTTTTTTGTTTTTGCTCTTTTTTTTATTTGCATTTGTTTTTTTGTTTTTTTTTCAATTAATAAAATGCAATTATTAAAAAAAAAAAAAAACGAGAACAATGTTTTTGTGGTCTGTATTTTGAGATGCAAGTGTGGGCGCCCATTCAGGCTCCTTGTGCTTTACATATTGAACTAATTACATCTTTACAACCTACTTCCAGCCTCTCCAGTTTTAGTCACAGGGCTGATGGTCTCTGCAGATCCGATCCCGGCCTCCCAGCGGTGCTGAGGAGCCGAGTCTTACGTTTTTTTTACAGGATCTGGTTTGGTTCATTTGGGGCGAGTGTTTTGATTAAATCTGACTTTTTTTAGCTTTGATTTGGTTGCTTTTCCTCATTCAGAAAGAAAAAAGCCTGGAGATAATACTGCCATATACTGTATGATAATAATCCTGACTACAATAAGCTGCATATTTTTGGTCATTTGTTTGGTTTCGAGGTAAAACAAGACTAACATTTGCTAAAACCAAGCAACAATTTGATGTTCCTGTGTCTGGTTTTGTGTCTCGTTCTACTTTTGTTATGAAACATTGAAATGTCTGTGTGAAAATATAATGTAATAGGTTGGAGTCACATGAGTCCTAAGTCTGTTACACAACAATGTTTGTCTAAAGTTTGCTCACATTTAAGTGAGGGCAGTGCTGCGTTTTATTTCTTATGAATCCAACTTTTTGTTTATGAAAGAAACATGGCTGGTGTCTTCTTTCAAAGGTTAATATGAATGTAAATGTTTCTAAATGAATGCATCTCCCCACCTCAGACCGCCCGTGGTTTCTATACGTGGGGGTGCAGTATGAAAAGCAGCTTGCAGACTTGACACTTGCTTGGGATTAGTCAGTAATACATCAGCCAAATATCAAAGCGAGCTCTGATATGTTTGGCAGAAACGCTGTTGAGGACGGCGGTCTGTGTGAACGTCAGAGAAGCCGAGTTTGAGAGCTGCGTTATTCAGCTTTGATCATCAAACCTGAACCTGCAACACGTTTCAAATGAATCCATGCTTTGATAAATGTGAAATAACACACACGAGCATATGCGTGTATAGATGGTCTCGCCCAGCCAGACGCATTTAATGGTATTGCCTCTGTCATGCTTGTGTTGGATTAAACCACCTCTATATATAATCTGTGAACGCCGACTCAAGACGCGAGGCCACGTGTCGTGTTGACACCCTTCCTGAGTGGCTCTCGAGGCGCGGATGACATGCGCGCGCCCGTGGACGCGAGGAGGAGGCAGTGAAGAGGAAGCTGCGCCGCTGTGCATGCAGCCCAGTGAGATCTGTGACGCCCCGTTAGCCTCGGTCTGCTGCACCGTCTGCTCCACTGTTTGGACGTCCAGCACTCAGCGCGGATCTCCTCTCGCTCTCCGCTTTCACTCGTGTCGCCTTGAGCGGGCCGTGACATCAGTGTTGCTGTCCCCTTTCCGGCCCTCTCATCTGGAATGTGTTTTAGTTATGAAAGCTATCAGGCTGCTCCAGTGCTTTAAAGGTTGAGTGGGTGATTCTATTCAGAAACACGTCCTGTTATATTACTTGAGATTCTTGTAACATACTAGCAATGAATACATGCTCTGACATCTTTTTTTTTTTAAATGTCATCTCCGGCCATGGCAGGACTAAAACCCCGTCCAATCAAAAAAGCCATCAGAAGAAAATAATTGGATGGCCTGCCTGTCTGTCAATGCTTACTTCCTGATTGGCACTCTTTTTATTATTATTTATTGAACATACCACAAACATACAAAAGCTTGTAGAGGAAAAACACACAAGCAATAAAATATATTGCAATCCTTTATAAAAAAAAAACCCAGAAAAAAGGGAATTCATGCAAAGTAAAAATAAATATTTTCCAATCACCTATGCAAGACCATTAAAATACAAAAGGGAAAAAGAGGCAACACCATGAAATAAAAGGAGTATATTTCAAAACAGTAAGAAATGAGATATATCGCCATAAATCTTTCTTGCTTTTTTAAATAATTTAAAATTATTTATAAACCAAATAAAGGATGGCGTACTGTTTCTCCATTTGCTACAGTGAATATGATATTTACCTATGAGAATGATAATGTTAATAAAATCAGAAGTAGATGAATTAAGATTGTCCATGTGGATGGATGGATGGAATGTCATTAACCTTGAGGGATATCCAATTTTTAATAGCTGATTGGCACTAGTTGCTGTTCTGGGGGAGGGGCTTTGAACAGAGCTCTGGACGAAGGGGGCGGGACTTTTGGGGTTCGGTGATGCGTTCAGAGTCAAAGTCTCTGTGGTTTTTCCAAATGACCTACTCTGCCTTTAATGGGAAAGTAACGCAGTGAGACGTTTGTGGGCTCAGTCGCCCACCGATGGCACATCTATTCAAATCGAAACAATAAAAGAAACTAAACTATCTAAAATAATAAGTCTCATTATTGTGAGAAGCTCTCCCAATCTCTGCCCCCGGGGGGGGGGTTTTGCCTCTCAAGCTCCACTAGGCTCTTTGCCATATGTTGCTGCTGTATAGTCGTGCCAGCATTAAAAGCCCACTGCTCTCCACTCGTTTGGACATTTTAAGATGATTTGGGGATTTGCAAGTGAGTAGGACATTTCGTGCAGGGCTGAGAAGATTATTATCAGCGTGTGAACTGGTGACCTGTGAGTGCCAGTCACTCGGGGTCATTATTATAGTCAGTGATAGTTTTAGTTTAGTCGAGACGCACACATGCATTGACACTGTTGTTCATAGATAAATAGGATTCAAGTAAAATGAAATAAGATGTCTGGATTTTGTAGACGTATATTATGTATTTATTTAATAAATATACTCCCTGTGGAAAATGCATTTGCTATAGGAAAATGAAGGCCTTGTTCCCTGTATATCATGGGAGTATCACGGATGGATTACCGAACAGGCCTACCGGGTATAGGCCCGGGGACACTTGGACCTAAACCTCTAAGTAGAGACACAGTCATTTTGAGTCTCTTTAACTGTGGGTGTCTTGCCCCGTTGTGGGCTGAGTTTGGGGCCCTTTGAGAAGTCTGTGTTCAGGGGCCTGTTGGCTCATACTGTCCGTGGTTGCAGGCGGTTGGAGTCACAAATAGTAGCTTATTGATATTCCTGCCCATGTTTACTGTTATTATTGATCTCACTCCTAACTCCCTCCTGTAATATACTGAATTAGGAACCATTGAAGGTGCAGTGTATCAGATTGGCCACTACTGATTGCTGGTAATAACTGTATTACTTTATTATTATTATTATTATTATTATTATTATTATTATTATTACTACTACCTCTGCTAGTCTGTTGTTGCTGCTGTCTCACTACTAACTAGAAAACATAGCAAAACAATCTTTTTAAACTCAGATTTTCAATTCAAACTGATTTGGTCTCCCGAGACTGCTGGACGCTGTCTATTCAAGTCATTTATGGTATATTACTGCCGCCTACTGGTTGATTTCCACACTACAAGGATCAATCGAAATATTATGTGTTGCCAGCTTTCGGTAGATTTCAATTAATAATCAGATGTTGTATGAGAGACACAAACACTGCATTTTTACTCAGTGGCGGTAGTCACATGTGTTTGTGTATGAGTGAAATTTAAAATGGCTGCACCCTCAGAGAGAAATTACGTTGTCGACAAAGATTATTCTTTAAAGTATTTTTGACTGCTATATTTCTTAGTGTGGATAAATACTTTCAAATACAACCCAACATTTACCGCTAATGAAAGCTTAGTCTCCCGTTGTCGTTACAAAAGTAAAAATAATTTGGGATTTATCGATCTAAATAAAAACACTAGCAATTACGCGTATCTGAGCAGTGGGGGGCGCTGTTGGATTGTTTTTAAAACCAATACAGTGGTGAGTTCGGCCACGTCTACTATACCTTGCTTTGTTGACTTACCTTCAACACATAAATGTGTGGTCGTTTTGTGGGTAGAATGGTATATCCAAAACGGTACCGTGATTCAAAAACACTGCTTAAATAAAGTGAAAAAGTGAAAACGTAATTCGTTGTCGGCAGGATTCGAACCTGCGCGGGGAGACCCCAATGGATTTCTAGTCCATCGCCTTAACCACTCGGCCACGACAACATACCCCATTACATTATATCACACCTTTTTATACCGCATACTCAGGATATGATATATGATATGGGAAATATTGTTAATGATGTAAAGTGAAGCCGTCTCAGTGACATCTAACTGTATATGGGTAACAGTTGTACGATATTTGGGAAAGAAAACTACATAACGTTAATTTGTAAAAGGAGCGTAGTCGGCTTATATATTTAGGATTGAATAAATAATGTAAAACCCTGGAATTATATTGTGAGTTGGTATTTGATAAACTGATCAAATATGATGTATACTCGTCCGTCATACTGTATGACACCTTGCGTGACTTTAACGCATCAAGAATATAAGCAGGTAGAACATATAACCATATTACGAAAATTCTATATATTTTGACCACATCCTCCAACACATATTCCACCTGAAAGTCTATGTGCGCATTTAACACCACTCGTTCTCGCCTATTTAGGAAGCTGCCGTGAAATGCGGTTCTGCAACAACCCGCACACGTATCATTAAAAGTGAAACTGCACACATACTTCCATAAAAAAAATGAATCGTCGTACGTGAAAGTAAGTGTGAGTGATTGTCATTTCAGTCATTGTTGCCGCTGAGCTGGAAGCAGTAGCACCACGTGACTCTCCTCTAGTTGCGAGCCTGCTGTTTGTTCAGCCAGAGAGGCAGAGAAGAAGAAAAATGGCGGCTCTAGGCGAACCCAAACGGGACGCCGGGCTAACGTTTTGAGCTTTCACACCCGAAAAGACACGGGGGCTCCCCGGGGTTACTGCATCGCCTGAATCCCCGCCGGTCCAGCTTTGCAGCAGTGCCGCTTTCGCTCGCGTTCGCGTAGGCTACACAAACGCAAAAATTGGGATTGTAATATAATAGATTTCGCCTATCATGAGAGGGAAAAGGGGCAGGCCGCCCAAACCGCTACAAGCCGAGGAGTCTTCCCCAGCCACGGCCCGGGGTTTACGACCCAGGAGGAATCTAAAGCCCAGGTTCAGGGACAGCGGGGACGAGGACGTCGAGAGCCCCACGAGGGAACCCGCCAAGTCGGCCAAAAAGAGGAAAGCGGGTTCCGTCACGTCAACACGGGGCAGGGGACGAGGTAGAGGCGGCGGTGGTGGGAGAGGAGGCAAAAGGGGCCGCGGAGGAAAGCGCACGGCGGCGTCCAAAACAGTGGTGTACGACGACCACGAGAGCGACGAGGAGGACGACGCTGTCAGTCTGAGGTCGGAAGAGGACGAGTTTGTTGAGGAGGAACCTCAGTCCGAGGAAGACGAGGCCCTCAAAGAGGAGTCCGATTGCCTTGAAGAGGATGTGCTGGACGAGGAGGAGGAGGAGGAGGTGGCGGATGATGCCAGCTACTGTACAGAGAGTAGCTTTCGGAGTCAAGGCACACACGCTAGCACCCCGGGTAAATAAACACCACCATCAGGCAGTTGGTTAACTACACAGTGTCTCAACGTGCACTGCAGGCGTCGGGAAAAGCCTCCATAAATGCTGCACGTTGTTGATTTTGATCAGTGCAGGAAGCAGTAAGGTTATTGTTCAAAATGGAGAATGCACACTGTATGAACACAGGCCGCAGTGAGCTCATTGACTGCCACTGCAGGTGGATTGGATCGGTAGCTGTATTACTAGTCTAGCTGATTGTCAACACACTTCAAAGCACGCCTTTCAAAACACTCACACTTGCTTTTACGAATTACCGCGAATGCATCTTCACTCAAAATAGTATATCAGTTAGCGTGCTAGCGTGCTAACGTTAGCAACTGAAATTAGCTCATGATGCGTGCTGTAATCACGCTAACGTTGGATAACGGTAACTTTACGTCCTTAAAATACCCTCAATACTAGCTGATGTGTAGGCGAACTGTCACCTGTGATTTCTGAATGAATGAATATACAAAAAAAGAAGACAGAAACTAGTTAGTTAGTTAGCTAGCTAATTAGCGTGGCTAGCATACCTGTCATTTTACACTTGAGCAGCTTTCAACTTAGTCAACCCCAGTTCATCCCTCCAAAGCTCATAAACACGACAGCTTATGTCTCTCAAGGGGCAGCACCAAGAAAAGCGGTTGTAATGTGTTTTCTGACTGACATCAACGTGATTTGCCTGCTGGAGAGCTAATGTTTTCCTAGATTCAGCTTCGTTTAGCTAAAAAGTAGCACACCACAGGATAAGTTCTAAGTTTGCTACCAACTTGGAACCAGACTAATATGTTGAATTTCATCTCTGAGTGCTTATGGCGACTAAATCACACCGTAGACTTGAGAATAATGTGAATTACTACTAAATTTCGAAACTGCACTGTATAGCATCTTCAGCTGCATGTTGGAGGTAGAAAAGTTGGTTGTTGCCATACAGGCCTGCAGATGAGCAGGATGAGGTTGATCACGTTACCATCATGTGTAATGTTACAATAACTGATGTAGTCTATGGATCCAATCATCTAATTATGGTTTACCAATATAATTTCTGTATCCTACAGGGAAGAAAAAAGTACGGGCTCCCCGACCTCACACTCCCATCTTTGAGGAGAAGGAGATTCCTCCTCTTAAGCTTCCCGAGACCTCCGAGGATCTCCTGGTGCCTAGTGAGGAGCTGCTCAACGCCACCTCCATCTACGAGGTGATACGGAACTTCAGCACGGTGCTGCGTCTGTCCCCCTTCCGCTTTGAGGACTTCTGCGCAGCACTTGTAGGCCAGGAGCAGTGCACTTTAATAGCAGAGACCCATAATTCCCTGTTGAAGGTCATCCTACGTGAGGAGGACACCTCCAACACTACCTTCGGCCCCGCTGACCTAAAGGACAGCGTCAACTCCACTCTGTACTTTATTGATGGCATGACATGGCCTGAGGTGTTGCGGTCGTACTGTGAGAGCGACCGGGAGTACCACCATGTCCTGCCATATCAGGAGGTGGATGAGTATCCCTATGGTCCGCTTGAAAGTAAGATCAAGGTGTTACAGTTTTTGGTGGACCAGTTTCTGACCACCAACATCGCCCGCGAGGAGCTGATGTCCGACGGCAGTATGCTGTATGATGACCACTGCCGCGTGTGTCACCGCCTGGGCGACCTGCTGTGTTGCGAGACCTGCTCGGCGGTCTACCACCTGGAGTGTGTGAAACCGCCACTGGAGGAGGTTCCAGAGGACGAGTGGCAGTGCGAGATTTGCGTTGCACACAAGGTGCCAGGTGTCACGGACTGTGTGACGGAGGCGCAGAAGAACAGGCCCTACATCCGCCAGGAGCCCATTGGATATGACCGCCACCAGAGGAAATACTGGTTCCTCAACAGAAGGATTATTGTGTAAGTTAGGACCCTCACTGCCTTTCTGCTCCACTAGGTTTACCTTTCTGTGTCAACGGCTTCATTTCCTGCTCATTGCTTCAATGCAACAAGTTGAAATTTGGCATATAGCAATATGTATTATTAAAACACAGAATCACATGCTCATTAATGCAGGGATTTTGATTTTAGCCACATTGCTAGTTTCTTAAAAATTCAGTTAGTTAGTTAATTGTATAAATATAGCTCACAAGGTATGGACCGTAGTAATAACATGAGTATGTTAAAGTATTTACTACATAGGTCTATAATAGGTATGTACAGTTAGGGCAATAGTAGTGTGTAGGAAAGTAAGTATAGAGGCACAAACAAAACCAATTTGGTAAATAAAAATAAAAAAAACCCATGTAAACAAAATTGCAGCTGGGTTGATTACAATTTCCTGGAAGGAAGTCTCACATTCCCAGATGCTGCATGCATGCAAACACGTGTATGTACTGTTCCACGCTAAAACCTGAAACAGCTGTCGAACGAAAGCGAAAGTTGCAGTGAAAATCACGTGGAAGGCAGCAGCGTGCTTCTGTGTATGTAGTCATTACTTTGATTGGATGGAGGTTTTAAAAGAGACACGCAATCCAAGCCCTTCATCTTTCCCGGCAGTGATTGTGTTGCCTGGTTACCTCCTCACCCCCTACGTTAGACTTACTGTGAGACGGTGTCTGACAGAGCCTACTAATGTTTTTGTATTGGGTTTGTTTTGTTTTTAAGTCAATGTTGCTGGAGCTGAGCTGTTGTGCACCAAGAGATTACCGAGTAGTTGAGCCTGTAACCTGTCCTTTTTAATTTTTCACAAATGGTTGTTATGATTCTGTATGAATCAACTGACTATTGCAATATAATTTAATTCTTGTACTGATACTTTTTTTTATAGAGGAGTTGATTTAATTCAACACAAAGCATAAAGGACAATGTTTCTTTAAGTAAACTCATGCAAATGTTTCCATATTTACCAGCCCTTTCATTGGAGTGATTGAGGAAGTAAAGTAGTTTTGTTCTGGTATTTAACAATTTTAAGCACCTTTTCCTGTTCTAACCCCCAGGGAAGTGGACGGGGAGCACGAGAAGAAGAAGATCTGGTACTATAGCACCAAGGAGCAGCTGGAGGAGCTCATGGAGAGCCTGGATAAGCAGTACTGGGAGATGGACCTCTACGCCACCCTGGAGGAGATGAAGGAGGAAGTGCAAGCTCACATGGCCATCACGGAGGACCTTACCAACAAAGCCCGTGGAAACAATAGATCCTACCTCTCCGCTGTCAACGGTACAAGTTTGCTATTGTCTTGATTCCCCTAAAAAAACAGAGATACATTTGAACCTTGCAGTAGTGTAATCCTGTGGTACCTACGAGTAGGACGATGTTCATGTGAGCAGCATTCGAAGGGAAAGTATTCATCTGACAGCTAACTTATCGGAGGGAAGGCGACTGTTTGTGTCCTGCAGGGTTCCATTCAGAAACAGTCTGTGGAAGCTTCAGATAACACAGTTCCTATCCTCAGGCAGCAGTGCTCTGCTATGGTGACAGTCAACTCACCAATGTTAGGTGCTAGCTTTTCTTCCTTCTTCACGCAACTGTTTTCCTCCTCTTACCTCCAAGGAGACCTAGTGGTTAGACAGCCCTTGATGACTTTGCCAGCAGTTTCCAGTGTGTGACAAGGGGCCTTATCTGTGTTCGTCACAGTTTCCCTGTGTCTGTCACCAACTTAACTGCCAGTATGTTTTATTGGGGGACGTGTCTCTGGCCTTCTGTAGAAATCTGGAGGTCTGAATAAGTATTCTGCAGCCCTAAATGGAAGAAATGTTTTATATAAAGCTTTTTTTTTTTCCCGTCATAAGTGATTTGTGGGTGTTGCTGCTGCACCACAGTGCTTCCTGTGTTCTACGTTGAAGACGTTGGTAACGTGGCTTTTTCTTTCCCAGTGAAAACGTATGAAACGTTAGACGGATAGGAGATTACATTTGGATAATCAGGCCTTCTGAGGAAAGAAAATATGCCTCAACTTGGATCTATGTGGATGTGAATAACTTCCTTTGCTGGGTTAGCTGATCTGTAGACCCTAGATATACCTGAGTCTAAGACCATGTTCACATTATTTCTATGTTGTTATATTTCTTAATTTATATACAACTTGTCAAAGTCACCTGGAGCTGATGAGCAGCATTTGGTCCACTGGAAAATGTGATGCCGCTGTTACTGACCAGAACGCTTCCTTCAGATATTGCTGAAAATGTAATCGAAGCTTCGCTAATGTGAGGATTTGCTGCTTTTTAAGAAATGCGATAGTAAACTGAACATCCATGGCTTTTGGACTGATGGTAAAACAAGATAGTTGAAGACATAATGTTGGTTCTGGGAAATTACAAGGCTTCTTTTTTCTTTTCATTTCTTTTTTTTTGGTTTTATAGAAGAATTGAAGATTAATTGGCAGATCTATCAATAAACATGTTTGTTGCAGCCCTGATCATTTTTCATGGGAGCAAATGTGAGGAATTAGTAGTATAATGAAATACTGAATGTAATTTAAATCTAATCTAATGTATTCATATTTATATCATCTGTTTATTTACTATGTAACGATCTCCTCCCAACTTGGATAATTAAAAAAAAAAAAAGAATATTATATATTAAACATATTATCAAGTATATTATTTAAAAAAATATGTTTCCCCGTTGCTTTCAGGTGTGGTTGTGGAGCGTGCGAAGGTCAGGCGAGAGGCACAGGAAGGGAAGAGGCGAGTAGAAGACCCAAAGCAGGAAGCAGAGACGGGTTCTGTGAAGACGGCTGAGGACACGTCTGAGATCACATCGCAGCTCGACAACGACGAGCACAAAAACACTGAGACCAAGGAAGACACTAGTTCACAAGGTATTCTGTCATTTTGTTTTACAAACCATTTCTCCGAAAATTACTCCTTAACAGAAGACCTAATAGTACTGATAACGGGTGTAGTTTTCTTTCTGCTGCTGTTCTTATGTTGTAAACCACGTCAGCGATCTCTGCAGCAGCAAGACCTTTACCTCTACGAAACCGTATTATGACGGTTTCGTAGAGGTAAAGGTCTTGCTGCTGGTATATTATGGTCGGTGTATTATGGTCGGTGCTGTTCGCCCTGTGCATGTATGTCGTACCACAGCAGCCGCAGATCCCCCTGCTGCTGAGGAGGGCTGCGTGTCTGACCCCGACCCCGGCTCGACCATCCAGGAGGCAGCCGTGCCTAAAACAGAGTCGCTTGAACCCGGCAAGGAAACGCTGCCGGTTCACAGCGGGAGCCGGGAGAGTGGGGCGTCCCCTCCATTGGCAAAGCAGGAAAAGACAGGTATTCCGAGTCAAAGACGGACTCATGTTGGCTTTGGTGTCCAGCTATCAGCAGCAGCTCTTGCCATTCATCTCATCCCTCCACTTCATGCCCTTCTGCCGGGCAGCACATCCATCTTCATCTGTCTGCCTGTCTGTGCTGGTTGCCACTAACCATGCCCTTCTCTTTCCCCGTCGCTCATTTGCCTTGCTGGGTGTAAAGCACTGGCTACTTTGGTTCCCTTTCAGTCTCTATACATTTGTAGTTTCATCGTCACTACAGAAAACTAAATGTGATTTAGTTATTTTTTTGAATGGCAGTGTATCCCTGGCAATCACTGGCGTGATTGTAGGTGTTCCAGTGCTTTGAATTTAGACCGTTTATGTATTTTCTTTTGTTCTAATTCCACTACGTCTACAAGGTTCAGATATCCGTCCAACACCTGATGGACCGCTGTGGCTGTTCCCTTGGCTTTTAGCATCATATGTTGCTATACTTCTATCACGAATGCTGTTTGTTTGGTTCAGACAGTTTGTTTATTGTCTTGTTGACTGGATGCTGTGTGTGTGTCTGACCATGTTATATTACATATTCCTGAGTCGAGAAGGAGGACTTTGTGATTCTCTGTGCGTAGAAATAATATTTCAGCCACAAGACTTTTAACAGTGGCCATTACATCCTCGTTTCTTCGAGTAGCTTGACCAAAACTATGCAGCTCTCACTGCTCATGCAACACTGGAGTGACCATAATATTCCTTTTCACACCATCTCTTCATAATCTTCAGTTAACATCTAATTAGATGGTGAGAAGATATTTAATTCTTCCTGACAGACCTCAAGCTGTTGTTGGCTGTTTTCTGCCTTTTATCTTTTCTTGACCTACTCTTGCGCATGAACCTCAAGCTGTTGCAGGCAACACCTGCTTTGCTAGCCAAATGGGCCATTTATTTTTGCTGCATTGTGTCGTGTTATGTCGTGTCCTGCGCTCACAGCCTTGAAAAGCATGCTTTTGGCACCGCGGTGGACGGTGTTCCTGGCATTTAGCTTGGGTGCCACGTCTGTCACAACCGGCTCCTTATTCTCATTCCAATTTAAGGGCATTTGGGTGGGTTCCTGTTGGTCGGACAAAAGGCCGTCTGCCGGGAAGCCCCACCTGCTACCTCGTCAACAAAGAGCCGCATATAAATGCAAGACTCCCTCTCCTCACAGTTCAAAGGCAGAGCTAGTGCCTTGATTTGGCTTTGCAGCAAGTTTACGGCTTGTTTTGGATTTCCATAGCCTTTTTTCTCGTGTAAGAAGTTGCAAGGTTTTGCTGCTACTGCAATGTATCACTAATGCTTCATTTTACGTTACATACTTTACGTTTCTGTTTATTTTTAGAAGACGATGTGAAAACCGAGTCTAGCAGTGAAGACAAGCACCTCGACACTTCCCAAGATCAGCCCCAGCAGCAGTCATCTCAACCAGAGGCGAGCGTTGGCAGCAGCCAGGTCTCAGGCCTCAGGAAACCAGAGCAGCCTGACCTGGCTGATCGGTCCTCCCAGTCCTCTTTCACCAGCCAGGATGGCACAGGTAAACACGAGTGAGGCCTGCCGGGGCCCGAAAAGTAGCTAAACACTGACTTTGGGTTGGGTTGGGTTTTGCATTGTCTCTCAGTGTCTCTGTTTCCACTTTCTGAATGTCAGACGAGTACAACAGGGTCAAGACTGATCAAGGGATTCCAGCAGGACAGGAATCCAATAACCAAACGGCCAGAGGCAGCGAAGAGGTGAGGCGTGGTTTTTCCACTTGCAATCTTAATGTTGTAGTTATTTTAATAAATCTGTTCTAACAGTTAGATTGACTAACTAGGATCCTGGATTTAATGCAGGCAAAGTGTTTTATGTTGGCATTAATGGTGCATTGACTATGCTGAATGTAATGAAAAAAGTAGAGAAACATCTTCATGTATCAAAATCGTTCTGATCTCTAGGAGTATTGTATTTTTACGTCCCATAGTTAATTTGAATGTAATGTTCCCTCTCACGTCTCAGTCATCTCCTGTGCGCTCTGATGGCGAGTCTACGCGTCTCAGCTTCTTGAAGAGGGACCTGACGGTGAATTTGAACACCTTGTTCAAACTGGGGCAGGAGGGCAAATACAGGGTCTACCACAACCAGTACAGCACCAACGTCCTGGCCCTGAACAAACATCAGCACCGCGAGGACCACGACAAGCGACGCCACCTCTCCCACAAGTTCAGCCTGACCACCGCGTCGGAGTTCAAATGGAACGGCTCCATCTACGGTTCGCGGAGCCTCACCGTCTCCACCCTGCGTCTCACCATCATCCAGCTGGAGACGAGCGTTCCTGGACCTTTTATGCACCCTAACTGGGCTTCGCACAGGTAAAATGCAGATCAAGTTAACATGAGGCTCTTAAGGAAAGGAGCCGGTAAACAGGAACCGATACAAACTTGACTTACCAAGTTTTGTCAAAATAATAAATGGCTATTTATACATTAATTTCAAGTAGGGATGTTCAAATATGATGACTGTTTGGGGAAGAAATATGCAGGCCTGCTGTGTTATCTATTGTTTTATATAATCTGTGTCTGTTTTTCTTTTCAGGACCAACTGGAACAAAGCAGTGCAGATGTGCAGCAAGGCCAGGGAATTTGCTTTGGCCTTGGCCATACTGGAGTGTGCCATCAAACCAGTGGTCATGCTGCCTGTATGGAAGGATTCTCTTGGACACACAAGGTAAACAACTGTCGGCACAATAATAAGCACGTTAGTGTGTAGTGTGCTTTCCAAAATCTATCAAATCATTCATTTTAGAGATACATTTTTATGAAACATGAATAAATGATGTGTCCATCAATCTTAAAAATTGGCAGGTACATATTCAATTCATCTATTTGAACCTTTCAGTGAGGCAGTTTGAGTCTCAGATATCACATACATGTATGTATTCATATACAACACAGTACAGTTGTATATTCAATGAGAATGTGTACCATGCTTTAAGCATGGTATAAGAATTGTCATATATATGCACAAAAAACAATGTGATTGGTCAGTAGTATGTGAGATATGCAGCAGACAGATAAACACTCACAACCGAAACTGTAGACAAAATACAAACCAGTGTTATGTGGTTGACATTTTAAGCACTAAGATATTCCAATACTCGATTTTCTTCAAAGTTCAAGCATTGCACACTGAATAATAACATTTCATTTTGTTACTGCACCTCACATCTTAGTTGCATACTGTACTTTCTTGCTTCAGGCTCCATCGTATGACCTCCATGGAGCGGGAGGACAAAGAGAAGGTGAAAAAGCGCGAGAAAAAACTGGAGGATGAGGAGACGCTGCTGCAGGCAACTTGGGTGAAGTACACCATTCCCATCAAGCACCAGGTAAAACAACAGTCTTTCATCTGTTATCCACTTGCTCCTGGAGCCATGGAGGGGGTTTTACATGGTGCATACTGATCTAGAGCAGCACTTCCCAACATTTTAATCAGACGTAACCCCACAGCCCTGTAAGATTAATCATGTATTACCTTCAGCTAACTGTTTAGTTTATAGCTCTCTGTTCTTTGAAAACTGGTTTAGTTGAGCTAATCTGCGATCTCTCTTCGTATCCCCTGACAACTGAAGAAGTACGAGTAGTCCTGGTTGGAAAATATTGTCAGAGCTTTATTATGTCATTGTGGCTGCTTTACAGTTAATATTGGGTCTCCGTGATAATATGTATACATGTTCTTCAATCTGAAAGCTTCATTATTTGGGGCCTCACCTGTGTGGTTTTCTCTCAAGGTGTGGAAGCAGAAGGGGGAGGAGTACAGGGTAACGGGGTATGGTGGCTGGAGCTGGGTCAGTAAAACTCATGTGCCACGGTTTGTGCCGAAGCTACCAGGCAACACAAATGTGAACTACCGCAAAGAACTGGAGGGTAAGGGTAATATTTCCTCAACTAATTCTCCTGCTGCTGGCAATGTGGCTCACATCGTGCTTTTTTTGCTGTCTTCTTTGTAGCTAAAATGAGGAAGGAAAATGCAGCAGTTTGCACTAATAAGCCGAAAGAGCTGATGGAAACCGAGAAGCAGACTTCTCAGAACACACCAGATGGGGACAATGAAGAAGCACCCATCACTGCGTCTTCTGAGAGCACTTCATCAGAGGAGGACTGCAAACCTCAGACCTCAAAAGAGGAAGAAAAACCCACGGAGGAGGAGGAGCAGGAAGAGAAGAGAGAAGATGCAAAAATAGAGGTTGACCCCTGCACAGAAACTGCTGCTTCAAGTGATGAGAAAGGTAAATCCTAAGAATTAAAATGTTCTCGCGTTTTATCTTTGGATTTCCCTTGATGCCATTTATGGACCGATATATTCATCATCCATCATCCACTGACCTCCTGTGTCTTTTTGTTATAGATGAAGCTGAAAACGACGGTTCAGCCTCGCCTTCGGTGCATCCAGTGAGAGAAGAACCGATCCAGAAAGTTGAACAACCCAAGAATGAGGAGCCATCCAAGACCTACTATGATGTTGTGAATGTCAGCGAGGGCTTCCAGCTGCGGACAGCTTATAAGAAGAAGGTGAAGCCGTCCAAACTGGATGGGCTTTTGGAGCGGCGGGTAAAACAGTTCACCTTGGAGGAGAAGCAGAGGCTGGAGCGAGTCAGACAGGCGGCGCTGCTCTCCAAAACGGCTTCCTCAAAGTCAGCTTCCGGGGTTAAGAGCGAAGGATCCACACTAGGCAAACAGCAGCCTGCTGTGACGCCGTGTGTAAAAGTAGAAAAGGAGGAGGGCCTTCAAGTGAAAGACCAGGTAGTCAAAAAGCTTAACTTTGAGCAGGAGCAGACGAAGGTCGAGGAAGACGTGGATGTCAAATCCGAAACCACAGCACCCAACCACAGCAAACAGGCCGAGGCAAATGCTGTGCAGGTGAGCTGTGGGGAGGCCGTGGCTCACACAGAAGTGAATGGAGGACCCTTGTCAAGCACGGAGCCCGACAGTAAAAACAATTGTATATCAGATGCGATAGAAGGCAAAGAAATAACACAGAAGCCAGAGGTGGTTCGCGTGGGGGAGAATCCCAAGAAACGTGGGTACGAGGAAATTGAGCAAGGCATTGACCAGAGTACAGAGGTAGACCACAGCAAGGCCAGTCCTGTGCAGGTGAATGGGAAACCTGGGGTTACAGCCCCTGCAGACCCAGCCAGTCGAGTCCAGGATGATATTAAAGAGCCTGTCAAGTCTCTGATGAATGGAAACCTCTCGCAAAATGACCTGTCCGACATCTGTCACCCACCTCCCCTGAAAGTCCCGAAAATAGAGAACCATGTGGCAGAGAAAGAGGACTCTGTCGATAAGAATGTGGATGTGGCTATGGACAGCGGGGAGACGGTACCTGCTAAACTTCCATCCTCGAGCCCTTCATGCCTGAACAGTAATAGTAGTGACAATAACAGCAGCGGCGAAGGTTTGAAGACTTGCGTTAATACCACCGCCACGGAGTCTCAAAATGCCCCGACAACCGACGTGTCCAGCAATACCAGTCAGTCTGAGGTACCGCCTACAGCAGCGAGCAGCACAGTCTCCTCCGTTACCACCACCCAGCCCGGCTCCAGGGCAGCTGACTCTCAGACTAAACTTCCACCCGCCGACACCAAGATGGGCCCCTCAACCAGCTCCATGACGATCAGCAAAGAGTATTCCACCAAAGACCGGGTCAGCCTTCTCAGGTTCTCCAAGTCCAAGAAGGCCCGCTCGGGGACAGCTCTGCCGTCCTACCGCAAGTTTGTCACCAAGAGCAGCAAGAAGAGCATCTTCATCCTGCCTAATGATGACCTGAAGAGAATGGCGAGGAGAGCAGGCATCCGAGAGGTGCCCATCTTCAACTACAACGCCAAGCCTGCCCTCGACATATGGCCCTACCCTTCCCCTCGGCCCACCTTTGGGATCACATGGCGGTTGGTGGACCATTTAGATCTTTTAACATTGATTGGGATTCTTAAGGATTGCATTGAGACCTGGCTCTTGTAGCATACATTTAGCAGCGTGGAAACCTTCTTTTAATTATGTTGAACAGTATCGATGCAGACTTAAGTTTTTTTCCGTGAGCACAATATTACCCAGATGTAAAAATACAAATACAGTATATTGAATTGTGTTTGTAAACATAGCTCCTGTTGTTTTCTTACGGCTGCGTCGCATTCAGGTACCGCCTCCAGACTGTGAGGTCGTTGGCTGGGGTCAGCCTGATGCTGAGGCTGCTGTGGTCCTGCCTGAGGTGGGACGACATGGCTGTGAAGCCCTCTGCTGCTGTAGGGACCACACGCAAAGGTGGGAAAATACACTGATGCTTCATCTGTATTGATCTTCCTTTGGGCTTCCTTCTCTGTCTGCCTTTCTTACATTAGTGTCTTTTTTAGTTCAAACGTATAACTTCTTATGTTATCTCTTCTGTTTCTGTGTGTCTGTTAAAGAGGAACTATTTTGCTCCTTTTCTGGTGTATACTTGTGTTTCAGGCTCCTACTAGAACATGTTTACATCCTACATTGCAAAAAACGCCTTTATTTTTCCCATCCTGGCTGTTCTGCAGCAGCTCTATTCAGCCTCTCTGAAAAGCTTGGTTTACCACAACCAGATAACAGGAGTTTTACTGCTGTTATCTGGTTGTGGTAAAGGCTTTAGGGTTTAGGCTTTGACACTCTGGAGACCTTTTACATGCACATAAAAGCGATACTACACAGCAAAGGAAAAGTGTAATAGATCCTATTTAATGGTTGCCATTTCAAATTAATTGTGCTGATACGTTTTATTCTTGTCCCAGAAACCACGGACACAGACATCACCACCACAGAGATCATAAAACGAAGAGACGTGGGGCCGTACGGCATCCGCTCAGAGTACTGCATCAGGAAGATCATCTGTCCCCTCGGAAACAGAGACACTCCCAAAGGTAAAAGCTCAACATCACAAACGGTGGATGATTTAAATAAAACAAATAGAAATTGAACATTTGAAGAAAGACCCAGATTGATTGCTGGAAGAGTTTTGTCAACTTTTAAATGAATTCAAAGTTTGTTTCTCTTTTGCAACGAGTAGAAACCCCAACTCCTCAGAGGAAAGGCCTGCGTTCCAGCGCCTTGAGGCCTAAGAAGCATGAGCCTGCCAAGCTGACCGGGCCGGTAGCAGTGGAGACCTGGGTGGCTGAGGAGGACCTGGAGCTGTGGGAGATCAGGGCCTTCGCTGAAAGGTGACAAACACAAAGCAAGCCTCCTCTGGCCTGTGGTCCCAAGCTTTATTGTTTTGGGGAACACTGAAATATTCAAACCTGTTGATCACCTTCTTCCTGGTTGTTACAGACTGGAGAGGGAGAAGTCGCAGGGTATTGATCCCTCCAAGACTGGCAGTACTCTGAGGACAGCAGAGGATGTCAAGGCCCATTTGGAGAATCAGCTGAAACAGGCCAGACAGGCTGCCCAGCAGGTGTGCACACTACACACACACACACACACACACACACACACACACGGTATCAGTTTTATTAACGATGTACTAAGAGATCAACCGACTCTACATGTCTAAAATGTTCCAACATTTCTGTTACAGAAGCGTCTGGAGCAGCAGAGGCCGGGTACCCCCGGCTCCACTCCCACAACAATGGCCACCACCTCGGCCAGCCCACCCAGCACTCCCAGCACCCCAGTGTCTGTGGGCCAGAGGACAGGTCAGGTCACACCTGGAACTAAGATGGTCCTGGCCTCCAAACTGGGCTCTCCTGTTTCCTTCCAGCAAGACAAAAACTTCCATCAGTCTTTTGCTTCCTGGGTCAAGCAGGGCCAGACCAACAACACCTCAGGTAAGCCGAAACCATGGCGGGTATCATTTGAGTCATCTTACTCCCATCTGGATCTCTAATTAGAATGATGTTGAGTTGCGCGCTTTCTGATCCACCATGTGTTAGAGGCAGGCAAACAACTTTGTTACAAGAATTATTTTTGTCTTTTTTTATCGCTGTTTGACAGCCATATCAGTTTGTAAGGAGACAATTATGGGCATGACTTTCCACAGCCATTCTTTTTTGTGTCAATTTCCACATTAGTAAATATGATTGGCTTGCCAAAATGTTTTTATGGCTCGTGGTGTCCACTTTTAATCCTGCTCAACCTGGATTTTCAATTTGAGTCCTTTTAACGAGATACTGGAGAGCCTGCGTATCCTCAGAATGTCAACACATGGCAAAGCAATAATCCCCAATTTAAAAAATATCAGCCCCTTCGTTGACTCAAACCTTCCAGTGGACACCACAGCCGTAGGCTGGCTATGGTGGGGGCCCTTGTGGGTACGCGTGACTGCAGGTGGCATGGTGTGTCTTGCAGCCTCCATTGGCTCGGTGTCCACCGTGGCTAGCAGCATCGCCACTTCAGAGCAAACCTTCCAGATCACTGGCAGCCCAGTGACTGTGGCTGGCCAGGTCCTCGCCGCCAAACTCCCGCTCCCCGCTAACAGCAAGATTGTCACGCTCAACATGCCCACCACTCAAGGAGGTAGGGAGCACGAGTATCATCCATTTCCGCTGGTTTGTGCTTACACACACCCACAATGGATGGAAGCGTTTCGATTAGCAATGAGCATTGATGATGCCACCAGTGTTAAAAGAGCTTCTGTGGCCAAAAGATTGGAGGTCTTTTTGCCTGAACTTTTGTCTGAGTTGTGTATAAACTACAGTTATCCCATGAACCGGAGCTTTTTACTGCTTTAGAGACCTTCTCTGCACTCAGTGCATGCCTCACCGCTTCTCTACATCCTTGTATCGCACCATCTACCCAATGCATATTTGCTTCTTTTCTCATGTAATTGTACTCATCAACAGGTGTAGTCCAGCAGAAAGTCCTGGGCATTTTCCCCTCTGGGCCCCCTGCAAACCTTCGGACCTACAGCACACTACATCCTACTACTGGCAACATCAACCTGAGAGCCACCACCTCCACAACTACCCAGCAACAGGTCTGTTGTCTTTCACTTTCTCCTTTTCAGTTTATACTTGAAGCTAGGGGGAATATTGAGCAACATGATTGATGGGTTTACCTTCGGTTGATGTTCTAGGTCATCGCAGCAGGAGGCCAATTGCAGCCCATCTCAACGATGAGCCAGTTAACTACCCCGTCTACCTCTGTGGGAACAGCAGTGGCCAGAAGTCCAGCGTTGCCTCAACAAGGTGTTCTGTCTCACTGATCATTTTTGTTTGCAAATAAATGTCTTCAGCCTTTGTGTCTCAGGCCTAACGAACAACAAATCAAACATTCTTTCTCCATCCTCATCCCCTCCAGGCCAACCTCAGCCGACTGTGACACAGATGGGTCCTGGTTCAACACCTGTACAAACTACTGTAGCTCAGAGGGCAGCAGGTCCTGCACCAGCACCTGGACAGTCACCTGTGGCTCCCTCCCAGCCCAACAGACCACAGCAGGGTCAAGTTAAACTCACTATGACACAGCTCATGCAGCTAACACAGAGTGCTCAGGTCAGGGCACATGTTTTTCTCCTCTATTCCTCCATACTATATATTTCTTGTTGTTGTGGGCATTTTTTGTTGTTGTTAATTTGCTCTTGTATAGTATCTTATATCTTTGTTATAAATTGAGCTGTAAAAAGAGAGAATTATATCACTGTAAGCTGATGGTAAGACTCCTTTGTCTACAACTCTGCAGGGTGGAAACCCAGGTCTGACGGTGGTGATCCAGGGTCAGGGCCAGACCCAAGGACAACTGCAAATCATCCCACAGGGTGTAACGGTCATCCCTGTTCCTGGTCAGCAGCTAATGCAGGCAGCCATGCCCAACGGCCAGGTCCAGCGCTTCCTCTTCACTCCCATCCCCCCATCCTCATCAGCTCCAACATCAGCACCCGCTCAGATGCCTCAATCCCAAATGTCAGC